>NC_056728.1:1934248033-1934345533 GCF_019279795.1 Protopterus annectens | reverse complement strand
AATTGTACAGTACAAGCTGAAGGGCAATCATCTAAAATGTCAATACTCACTAGAATGAATCCCTAAACATGGAAATTGAATGGCTGAAAAAAAAAGAACTTACAAATATTTGGTCCGAGATGACCACTGCCCTGAATATTTCTTTTCTCCAAAGTATGGTGATCTTGGTGTTGGCATATATAAGTTTCAGGGGTATGAAGCATTTCCCACTGACACTTTGGGTGTAGGTGCCTGATCTAAAGGTGAAGATGTCCGAGCTTAGTTCTCCTCCTACAATTTCAGTCTTTTTTTTTTGTTTGTTTTGTGTATGTTGGCACTTGAAGAGCTTAAGGGATGATGAGCTATACTAGGACAGGCACTAGGTGCTAAATGTGACAGCTGTGACTCTGATATATATCACTATTATTGATATTATTAGTTTTTCTGTTTAGTAAGTGGAAATGTATAGTAACTGAATGTTCCTTTTATTTTTCCTTTCAAAATATGGCAATGAAGCCAATACAGGTGAAAGTCTTCTACAGAGGGAAAGGGTAATTTGAAATAGTAGTTTGGCAAGCACTGGTTATAAATGCATTACAGTAACAACAGATGGTATTCATTATTTTCAATAGTAATTAATGAGGTGGAAAACTAGGGAAGTTCAAAGAGAATGGGAGAATGAAACATGGTATTTTCCAGATATGGGCCTGCCCCATGGCTTAAAATGTGTACAACTGATGTACATTGTCGTGTACGCAAAAGATCTGGCTGTTGCCTAGAATGGCAAGTGTAGGGATTAAAGTTGCTGCTAAAGGATACCATGAAGTATTTAAATAAAATAAGCTATGTCAGTCTACTAATACCAAAATAAAAACTTCCCAAGATACCACTACTGTCACACTATCACATCTGACCACCTTAGTAATCAGTTTATTAACATTCATATCAAAAATGTTTTACAGGGATTCTGTATGACCCTACATCCCTCATTGTTGGAACTTCACCCAATAACCTCAAACCCTAAATATACTACAAACAAAAAAGAACTACCAATATATGTAAGTGGTGAGGTATATATTCCTTTTCTCTGAGTTGCTGTGACATTGGAGTTATCATATTGAGACACTGATAGTAGAAGTTGATTCACCCCCTTTCCACCTTCAAAACATTCATAATTTAGATACATTTGTTTCCTGTGACAGATGGGGAGGCAGGTTAATGGGGATGATAAAGTGAATGCAAGAAACCTGACAATAATAAACTAAAGTGGACTTGTATCAAATCTGCAATGTTCTAGGAATATAGAGATAAATAATATCTATATGTTGAAGGAAGCGGGTGGGCAGAAGAAAGTGGAATATGTTTATGAAGGAAAAGGAAGAAGATGAAAACAGGGTTTTGTGAATGGATGAGAAAGGTTTTATAAGAATGAACAGAGGAGTGATTAAATTGACTAGAGTAATGAATGGAGAATAAGATAAAATGAGTAAGTGAAAGAGATCAGAAGGTAGTAAAATTAAAATTGTGACAAAGGGAGATACTGCCAGCACAGCTATCTGGAATTTTGAAAATAATTATTTACTTTATTTATTATTTATTTTACATTTGTTGACCGGGCTAGTCTAACTGGATATATGTCAATTTTCAGTAGAGGCCCGGGGAGATAAGCTCCAAGACATGATCCAATACAAAATATAAGTACAAACAACAAAAATCAAATATTATAATAAAAACAGCAATTATCATAGTAAAAAAATCTTCAACAATGGTAATATGTGCAGTACAGCATAGAGGTTATAACAGGATGTACACTGAGGTCAAGAGTCATAAACAGTGCAAACATAATACAGGTTACATCAGAAGTAGAAAAAGGAAGTTAGATGTGTAGTAATGTTGCAATGGATTTACTTAACAAAAGGTATATAAAGAGGATAGAAATAATGTAAAAAGGTAGATAAGAAAAATATAATAAGACTGAAGATATACCAGAGGATAGTAAGCACTGGATAGGTAATTCAAGTTTGTAGAGGTAGATGACTAGTCTGGTTTGGAACAGGGGCATAACCAGTATGATTTGAGGTAAAGTTTAATTTTTAAAAGTAAAATTATATAATATCAAAATGCTTTTTGTAAAATGCTTGTGTTACAACTGTATTAGAACTGCATTTTATGCGTATATCAAACTGCTGGCACAAAAGTGTGTGTGTTGAAAAGGGTTTGTAAAGCACTGAGCTTAAAAAAAATACCACAATGTACCCTTCTGGAAAAGAACAGAAATCTACATATACTATTGCAGCTGTATAAATGTATATATTTTAACAATGGAAACTGGAATACAGAAGGTTAACTTGCAAGATTTCATAAAAATAGTTGAAATTAAATTATGTTATGGCAAGGACATATAAAAGATGTTATCTTTCAGTTTCAGTGCAGCAACAGACACAATGTATGTGCCGAGAAGTTTTCTGTATCATCTTGGAAATATTTTATTGTTTTATGACTTCCTGGATCTGCAATGATCTTTGGGAAAGCCCTTGCATATATATTATTAAAAGTAGATGCTAAATACTGCTAGCTTTCAGTAGTAGGGGGTTACCTGGGATAGAGTCAAATGACAAGAAATTATGTCATTCTGCAAGCTATCCCAGCAGTAATATTTGAGATATTAATTTAAGAAGCCTCTGAGAGAGACTAGATATTGTGTATTCTTTGACCTGACCACATCAGCCTGCCTTGCTGCTCTAATTAAGAAAGTAAGTCTAGTGAACAGTTTAATTCTCTTAGGTATAGTCAGAAATAAATACAAGCTTATTTTAGCCATTTTTCTTTATTTAATTGAGACAGCCCTGCAATGTTGTTTTAAATATTTCCTATGATTTTGAACTCTGATGTAACTGTAAATATATACTGAGTATTTCTTATTCTTTTAATATTTATTATTAAATATATTTAAACCTTTCATTCTGGCTGGTCTCTCTAGACATATTTAAGTTCTGAGAGTACTTGCATATTTATTTGGTAACACTGTGTAGGCCACTCGTAATAGCCTTGCTCTTGGCCAAACTACCATTTGTATTGATAGCAACATTACACAGTGAGATCAGACACCCTTTGTTAATAGCCTTAAAGTAGCTGATAAAGATGTGGCTGGTGGCAGTAATAACTTTTTTTATCTGGAAAGGAGTGGGCATAGCTAGTAAACCTGTTACAGCCTTTCTGAGGTGTGTGGTGTGTATAAATCAAATCTCCAAGAGTGTGTGTGTCAGCTACCTGGGCAGGGACATGAAGCACTGTTTGGACAGAGAGGGTGCTGGGGGTCTTGGCTTGGCCACCCAACTAAGATCTTAACCCCATAGCTGTGCCAGTAGGGACTCTTATTGGGGATCTGGTGAAAGAGAGAGAAAACAGCCCCAGACTGACTGTAGATTGGAAACAGGCCACTGTTAAAACAGACACAGCCTCTGCCCTAAGCATTGTGAAGCCTGCAATGGTTAAAGAGAAGCACTACTTGCTTGGGCAGTCAACTGCAGTCAGAGCTTTAGTATGGACCCCATTCCATGTACTTTTGGCTAGGATTCACCTTGACTGGGAGGGTGAAAAAGGAATCAAGCAAGTAGGTGTGTTTGAGGATATCTCTGCAGATGTCCTGATACAGAAGGATTTTGATAATGTGGTACCGTGTGCATGCAGTGACATGCAGTGAGGCTTGGAGACAAGCATGTGAGTCTGGTAGACTTGAGGTAAGCACAGACAGACCGCAGACTTGCAGCCAGGACTGGTGTGGTGGTTACTTCAGAGAGGGAGCTACCCAGTAGCTGTGAGACTGAAGGTGAGCCACAGCTGCTGGTGGGTACTGATGTTCCTTTGGATGGAGTGACTGCAAAGGCAAAGGTAAGTAGTAGTAGTACCCAGGCTAAAAGTAAGGCGAATGTACACTGGGAGGTTGACAGATAGGGAATAAAGGGATATTTTTTGTTAGTACACCATTGTCTGCTGGTCATCGTTTTTTTATGTCATATACCATACCATTAAAGTCAATGGAAACCACCTTACTATAGAACTCTTAAGAGCTGATATAAATCACCTAAATTATTCCTACTAAATGTATACAGCTAACTGTACCATTCTCTGCCAAGACCCACCTACATCCTTTCCATTACCCCACACTTACAACTACTAACAACCTCTGCACCCCTACGCCCACTTCTATGCTCCCCTGACATTCAATAGGCCTTCACCTGGCATAATAAGCAAATACAGGAGTACCTCTACACTCCTTTTCTACAAACATCAGATAACACCATTGCATACCATTACACTTTGCATCATCACACTGATTTACAGCATCACACATCACTAAAACAAATGAACAAACTAGAAGTGCTAATGTTTTCAAATTTTAAGGAACTATTAAACTTTTTTACTTTGCAGTGTGGTGGTTTCCACGTTCCTGAGGTTCCAGAGGTCTGTCTAGGAGGTGTGTTGACAAGTTTTAGTCATGCATCACTATTTTACTCAAGCATTTACCACCATACTGTCACTAGCAATCCCCCCCACCTACACCCATTGCTCAAAAGTAACCAAACTCTGATTTTCTCCATCTGTCTCCATCTCTCTCACCAAAACAGAATGCATCTTTACAACTTTACAACAACTAAAAATTCCCCAACCTTCACTACAGCAATCTTTGGTTAGAAATACCAAAAATCCCATTAAACTCACCCAAGTCTTCTCAGCTTACCCTTCGATTTTTAATATTTCTGTACAAATTATCCCCTATAACTTTTATTCCCTTACTTAAAAGTAACATTGAGCTGACTCATGGCAATATCTCCACAAACGATATTGCCCATCAATCTCCTGTACACACAGTTGCATCCACTTTGGTACATAAAGTATCAAAAATAAACTTGACAAAATGAGTGCATTCTTCCTCTTGTCACAAACCACATATAGCACCCCTCACATTATCACACCTGAAAAAGACACAAAAAACTTCCAATAAATTCTTCCATCATAAAGTTACTGCTACTAGCATGACACTAGACCTGGTCCAAAGCTTGGAGAATGTGGACCAAATGTAAACTTAGCTGTACAATTACAGTATAACCCAATGCTTCCACTTATACTAACCCAAACTGGATACTCAAAGTTTCCCTCCACCAAGAAACTGCACCTCTTATTTGGTCTGTGTTTGCCATCCCCCACACCCTTTTAGAAATTCAAATCAGTAAAAAATATTATTCACTCTGTCACCCCTACAAAATACAATCTCCTTATTCTAGGAAAGTTTAACCTTACTTTTCTAAACTCATTGCTTGTGATATGACAGAATTTCTAACTAAGCTAAACCTGATGCAACTAGCATCTGAGCCTACATGACCCAAAATACACTAATCCAACCACTCCCTACTAGACTTCATTACAAACAATCTGCATTCAATTTCAACCTTACCGTTCATCTCCTCAACCTTCAGTGGCCACTGCCCCATAACTAATACTATACACAACCAACACCTGAAACCCTCCCCGAGCTCATTTCACTAGGACCTGAATCTACTAACAGTATCAAAAACCCAAATAGCACTTATGAAGACTTGACTGAACCCTACACCTCAACATGCAAGATCCAGAAGTAGCATCTAATATAACATAAACTCTTCATTCCCTTGATGAGAAAGACTTTCCTCCTGTTACACAATTATTCATCCCACTAAAATAATTGGATAGCAAAAGAACTCATATAACACCGTAGAAGTGAGATACAAAGTGTGGTCTAAGTGGAAGAAAAACCCTACCACTCGGTATCATTCTCACTTCGTCACACTCCAAAATCTAATCGTGCAAGCTACCTGCAAACATTACAATGTTTATTATAGAACACTGCCTGATGAACAAACCTAAAATTTGTGACATGCAGTAAATATTCTCACAGGATGCATGACCCCAGAAAACACTCACTGCAAAGTCTTAAACTACAACAACACCAGGAGCAATTAAAAAAATAGCTTAAGTAATGGTAGTGTATCCAAGAATGTATGTCCCTACTTTGATTACAATGCACTTGACAATCAAATATCAACAATTCAAAATATAAAGCATTAATGATACATATTATCTAGCAATCATGAAATGAAATGCAAAACAAAAATTTTCTTATTAAAAGAAACACAGCAATTGTACTCCAACTTTCTTTATTGAATTATAGCACAGAACTCTGCATTTAATGTTTTATGTTGTAAAATACAGCTCTAAGGAATCTGGTAGTTCAAAGATATTACAATATACCCCAGCCATATGCAGATGGTCTATTTTATTTATTATTTATTTATTTATATGAAATTTGTTGACCAGGTTAGTCTGACTGGACAATAACCCTTTTTATAGCAGAGACCCAAGGAGAAAAGCTCCAAACAGAAAAAGAAGAGAAAAAATATCAATTACATGCTAAAATATACAGATGTGCAGACTGTAGCCAAATTAAGCATAACAGAGTTCAAAAACATGTCAGAGAAAGCATACAAATAACAGTATTCAAGAAAAAAATAGGGTACAAATATATACCTGCCAAGTACAGTAGAGTTAATAATGTAGGAAAATATCATAAGATGTGGTTAAGCAAGTGTAAGCTAATAGGAAAGGCAAAAGAGACATATAATATATAAATGGATTAAAAAACATGAAAAAGGCCAGTGGTCAGGCATCAGATTAGTAAACTCAAGAGTATCATCAGGAAACTTTTAGCATTAGTATAAAGAAGCAGCAGGGAGAAGTGGAAGGATAGGTAGCAAAGTTGTAAGGAGGGAAGATATCTTCAGATGGTTTGAAGAGGAAGAAGACAGTAGAAGTGTGCAAATTATGTTAAGCAGGATCATTATATAGGCAGATGCACAAAAAAGTAGCCATTCCTTAAGGCATTAAACATTGTTCTGATAGGTTTGTAGTACAAAAGAGCTGATGTTAAGCTAACAGACCTCTAGCATAAAAAAAAAAAAAAAAAAAAAAATAGTCAAACTACAAATCTTCTAAACTGTAGTCACTTTTATTGCAAATCCATCCCTTTCCACTTCTGCTCAGTCTTAAAGGGGTTATGTCAGCAATATAAAAACATCACACCATCTATCCAGTAAATATTACAAATTGTGGTGCCACTTCTCATAATACCTTTGCTAATGAGGCAAACCACATAAAACAACTTCAGAAATGTTTCAAAAAAAAAAAAAAAAAAAAAAAAAAGAAGAAACTTCTAGTTATAAACAGTCAGCCTTAGAAGCCTGTATTGCATATTTCCTGACTTCACAGGAATGCATTCAAAGTAATTCCCAAGTGCAATAATATTTATAGAGACTTGTTGCGCAACAGGTGAAAAGCTACCACAGCATGCTGAACATCAACAAAACCCACGATGACGCCATACTGAACCTACATTTGAGAATGGAAGCTATACAATCTGGCCTTCTGAAAGCTATGTCATATGATTTGGCCCTAAAGCACTAGATTGCTATTTGGTTTATATGTGGAAATGTTGCTGCATTCACTTTTAACAGCGACATTCTCTATTAAAATGAACAGTAATGCAGCATTCACAGTACGTTTCAATGAATATCTAAATCGTGTGGTGCTGCACTAAATCAAATAAGTATAAAACCTTCCCTTTTTGCATTACTACATAGAGTAATACACTCTTAAAAATGATCACCAGTGGATAGGAAAACATGTCTTAAACAGAGCTCCCACAACAGTTCCCTCCTGATGGGGGCTGTTCCAATACACAACCTCCCTGTTGCTCGACAAAAAGTAGTAAGAATAAGAAGCTCAATAACTCCATTACTAGTAGTGGCATTTAGGATAGGACCACTACTGGAACCAAGGTTACTGGCATTGTAAATAACCTCACACTCATATATTAGCAGCTTACAGCATATATTTTAGATCCAATGGGAAAGACAATGGGTGGGAGTCAATGCCTGTACAGGGCTCTGGTACCTTAGCATCTGGTTGTTGAAGTAACTGGAGGGACATGTCACGACTCTCAGACACTTTTTCAAGGATAAGTTGCATGACTCCAACATCATATCTTTGAGAACTGTAAAATTAAGGTAACACAACAGATTTGTTCACCCCCATCTCCAATAATGAAATAAAGAGTGTCATATATTATGTTAGATGTTTCACTGGCTTTCTTCATATATGCTCAGTAGGATTTATTATCTTAGAAGTTTTTATTCCTTTATTTGAACTCAATGAATACTTATCTTCTTCAATTTTCATTGATTTTTACTTATAATAATTTAAGTAATTAATTAATTTAATTAACTAATTCAACAAGGTACCATTCATCAAAGTTCAGACTCAAATGTAACAAATTAAAATCATATATAATAGCAGTAACAGTAGAGTGTTTTGAAAAAAAAATGTTGCCCTGAAGACTAACGCCATCTTCAGTTAAAGTATAATTTAGAAATGTCTTGTATATCCTGGTTAAATAACAGTAGCAAGCTCTTAGTACAAATGTCATTATTATTCTGTCTAAATATAGTTAATATCAATTATGGCAGGTATCACAGTTACGAGTGCTGTTTGATCAATCCTGATATAATGTGTGTGGATTCAGCTATGTCTGTCAGCTAGTACAAATGTCATTATTATTCTGCCTAAACATACTTAATATCAATTATGGCAGGTATCATAGCTTTGAGTGCTGTTTAATCAATCATGATATGGTGTGTGTGGATGCAGCCATGTCTGGCAGCTAGTACAAATGTCATTATTATTCTGTGTAAACATAATTAATATCAATTATGGCAGGTATCATAGCTTTGAGTGCTGTTTGATCAATTCTGATATGGTGTGTGTGGATGCAGCTGTCTGGCAGCTAGTACAAATGTCATTATTATTCTGTCTAAACATAAATAATATCAATTATGGCAGGTATCATAGCATTGAGTGCTGTTTGATTAAGCCTTACATGGTGTATGCGTCTGGCAGCTGTTATATGTTGCCATTTTCATCTCTGGGAAGCTGTGGGTTGTAGCTTGTGATCGAGGTTTACTGATGCTTGTGTATTAGGAAGAGACATTTGATGTTTTAGCCTGGATCCAGGAGAAGGGGGGTGGATAGAACTGTGATATGGGATATTTTGGCACAGAATGGTTTGTTCGTACATCTGCTGAGAGAGAGGTGGGAGGGCTGGAGGAGTGTGTTGTCTCTTGTTGTGGCAGCTTGTTGGGAGGTTTTTTTTTTTTTTTTTTTTTTGATCTGTTTGCTCTCTGTTCTTTTCCTGGCTGCTGCCTTGCTGAAAGGGAGGGAATTTAGCCTTGAAGTTGGAGTTAAGTGAAGCTTTGCTTCAGAGACATCATGAGCCTCTGATATGCAGTACACAGACACACTAACAGAAACAGATAATCCCAGGTTGCTATGGTAATGGAGACAGAGTGTCGATAATGCTTAATGGCTCTGAGGAGCCTCTGAGATGATTCTCGACAATGATGTTTTTGGTTTAAAAAAAAAAATATATATATATATATATATATATATATATATATATATATATATATAAAATAAAAGGGCTGTTTTAAACCACATGTACCCATATTGAGTGTGTCCCAACACTTCGTTTAGCTCATTAGGTTGATTCTTTATAAAAAAAATAAAAAAATAAGTGGGATTTTATATTTAAAATGCATTTTGGTCCAAACACATTAAGGTCTTACATAAGAGTGGAAGTCTGAGTTATTGTGAAAGACTAAGAACACTTGGTTTTGTGCAGTACCCTTTGCAGTGGTCTGGGAGGTGAGCATGCTTGGACATTTTGGGCATATGGGAATAGCTGATTCTGGGGGTGTTTGGGGTTGCCAGGAAGTGCTAAAGAATCATCAGATTTTGCTTGTGGAAATATCTGTTGAAACGGAAAGTGTGTTGAGTGGTTCACTGGCAGAGTGGCCACTGCATAGAACAGGCTGGTAAAATGGCACAGGACAAATATTGGTTAGGATATTTTAAGAACAGGCTGAAAACACACCACATGAACTAGTTAATGGTATTCTGGCAAAACTGGTTGAAAACTAATTTTGAATTATCTTCTGTTTCTCCTTTCTCTTTTTCTACTTTCCAAAAAAAAAAAAAAACAATTTCTAAGCTTGTTTCCTGCCCTTCCTGTAACTAGTCTAGTCTAGATACAGATTTGCTGTATCCAGGACTGTGTGTAATCTTCTGAGCCCCCAAAGCCTTTCTGTGTTGCATGGAAGCCTTCTAGCTTATCAGTGGGAGTGGTAAGCACTAGGTAGCCTATCGACCACAAGAGTGGTTTCTGGCCCAGAAATTGTAGTTTGTTGGCTGTTTGGGCAGTTTTTCCATCTCTTTCAAATTTCTGGTTTAAAAATCCTACGTTTGCGCTTGTTTCCCACCTTTCCTGCAACTAGTCTAGCCCATATACAGATTTGCTGTATCCAGGACTGTTTGTAAGCTTCTGAGCCCCCCAAGCTTTTCTGTGTTGGAGGGAAGCAATCTAGCTTATCAGTGGGAGTGATAAGCACAAGGTAACCTTTCTACCACAAGATCCAGGTACAGATTCTTAGTTTTAGCATTTGAATTTGCTTATTCATGCTCAGCACTTGTTCAAAACTTGTTAGCACTAAATAAACTACAAATTACTACAGCACTCAACCTTCCTCTTTACCTAGAGGAAAACATTTATTGTACTTACTTTCCTCACTTGCTTAGAGAAAAACAGCTCTTATACTCACTTTCCTTACTCATCTAGAGGAAAGTAGTTTTTTATTCAGGCATGTCCAAGGGTCAGCTCCCAGTGTTCTCTCCTGTCTATCTGATTAATCTGAACATCTGGGTCAATGTCACATAATCGAACTTCCAAAATTTCGAACACCATAAGTTCAAACTTGGAAGTTCGAAATGTGATAACATCGAAACCTCAGAACAGCGAATTTTTTCCCAGGGAAAAAATTTGCTGTTCCGAAAAACACACACACAACACAAGCACACCAAAAACCTTATAAACCTACACTAAACCTTACATACACAACTATCTATGCATTAACCTTAACCCAAACCCTAACTCTAAGGTCCGTCACTATCGCACACTTACCTTACCCGCACCCTCACACTAAAGTCCATCACTATCAGAGACTTAGCTTACCACACCCTAACCCTAAAGTCCGTCACTATCGCACACTTACCTTACCCACACCATAACCCTAAAGTCCATCAGTATCACACACTTACCTACCCACACCCTAACCCTACAGTCCATCACTATCACACACTTACCTTACCTGCACCGTAACCCTAAAGTCCAACATTATCGCACACTTACCTTACCCGCACCCTAACCCTAAAGTCCATCACTATCGCACTCTTACGTTAACCACACCATAACCCAAACGTCCACCACAATCATACACTTAACTTAACCCATTCCATAACTTTCTCACCACAGTGGAGAAAATGTTGAAGCCACAGACACAGCCAACCAAATTCTTTCCCTGGGAAAGAATTTGGATTTCCGCGGCTTCCACATTTTCAACTTTCGAACTTCCCCGGTTGAACATCTGATGTTCGAACTTCTGGAAGTTCGATTACATAACATAGACCCTGGGCATCTTGGGGCAATGTAGCAATTGCCTCATGTACACAGACAACTCTCTCCTCCTACCACCCAACACCACAACCTGTGAGAGATGCACTTATCTAGCCAAACTGGAGATGAAGCTCTGTCCAACCAAGACTGAACTTGACAGTCAAGAGGAGATGGTAAACACTTGCACAACACCACACTCATCACATACTCCCACTAAACCTACACCACCAAAATCCACACATAGGAACACAAAAACATTTGCGGAGGCTCACAATAATAATCTGCTCAAGCAACAGAGATCTCCAAGGCAGAAACGCAAGCAACCTCCACCCCCCCCAACACAACCCAAATGACACATAGCCCACAGACTCAGTGTGCCACACAACCACAGCCCATAAGGCAAAACAACGTACCCAACACACTAGTCATAAGTCAGGAACAATGATGTCCCACTCACCAGGCTAAAGAAGGAGAAGGTTACTGTCAGCTGCCTGTCGGGTGCCAGGATCCGCCACATAACCCACGGACTCAGGTCACTCCACAACAAGTACAAATATGACTCTGTCATTGTCCATGTTGGTGTGATTGACCTGAGACGTACCTCCCTGGACTACATGAAAAGAGACATGGAAGAGCTCTCTGATCTTGTAGCCTGGGCAGGATTGACCCTAGCCCTGAGAAACATCCTGCCATCACCCTGAATGATACCGCAGTACAAGGACAAAATGATTGACTTCAACAATTGGCTAATCTTCTGGTGTCATTCTAAGAGGATTCAGTATCTGTCTGCCTGGAATGACATGGTCGACAGACCATGATGTTTTGCCAGAGATGGCCTACACCTGTCACCCCTGAGTTTCCAGATACTGGCTAAGGCTCTTGCTGCCCCTATAGTGCCTTTTGTTTGCAAGGTTAAAAGGACAAATTCACCACCGTAACAGGAACAGGCAAGCAAAAACTGAGGGTAATGTTACTCAATGCTAGAAGTCTAAATCTCAAAATGCACTCCCTCAAGGCACTCCTTAAAATGGAGAACATCGATATCTGTGCAGTGACTGAGACCTGGTTCAAGGCTCCAGAGAGCACCCCATGCATTACCAGGCTAAAACTCATACCACACTTTCCGTCCACCTAACCTGGACTGGAACAACAAAGGCAGAGGAGTGTCCATATTCATTAAGGATATCCACACCTCCAGGCGAGTTGCTCAGCATAATGCATCTGAGGTTATCCAAGTGCAACTAACTCTGGGCAGAACTGCAATCCAAATTGTAGTTTGCCACAGATCCCCCACCATGCCCCAGGATTCCTACTTCTCTTTTCTTTAATATACTGGAAAATATTAAGGTTCAACCAAACACCCTAATAATGGACAATTTCAACTACCCCACCATTAACTGGGAAAACTACTCATGTACCAACTCCTTCGCTCAATGCTTTCTGGAATTCATAAATTCCAATGCCCTGGACCAACTTATCCATACCCCTACCAGGGGCAACAATATCCTAGACCTAGTTATTACTAACATGAGTGACCGGTGTTCCCCACCTGAAGTCAATTCCTCATTGGTCAGATTGACCATAAACTAATCACCCTAGATATCCACATCCCGCCCCACCCCCCATTAAGGAAATCATGGTAAAAAATGTCTCCAAAGCCAACTTCATGCTTCTTAAGACAGAAGTGGTGAACTTCATGACACCCATGCTGATGGACAATACAGTTATGACCTCTGAATCCTACAAAGATGCACTCTATAAGCACTTACATGAGTGCATGGATTGTGCTATCCCAAACAGAACCAAGACGCTATCCTCCAAAAAAGGAAGCCAATCTAGTGGTCCCCTGCCATAAACAAACTTTACAAGAGAAGGACAAAACTGTTGTAAAAAAGAGAAAAATCCCATGAGTGGAGGAGTTCCCTGGTCAGCCTCAGTAAGAAGTTGAGATCCCTTATAAGATCCTCCAAAGTTAGCTAAGAAAACAAAATCACCACTAATTCTAAAGGCAACCACAAAGCATTCTATAGCTATGTCAAGAATCTCAGTGGCAACACCCAGATCTGCTCTGAGTTACAGCACAACAGCATGAAAATTACAGAACCAACTGATATTGCCAACGTCCTGGCAGATAGGCTCAGTGCTAACTTTACGCCCCTCTCACCCCCTCAAGGGCCCATAACTATACAGGAATAATGCAGTGTCCCTGTAATCACAACTTTGCAGGTAAAAGCTGCACTCTCTAAAGCCAAAAACACAGCATCCATGGGACGAGACAAAATCCCAGGATGCATTTTACACAAACTTCAGAACGAACTGGCTCCCCACCTAAGCGCCATGTTCAATCATAGTCTCACATCAGGCGTAGTGCCCACTGAATGGTGCACAGCAACAGTTATCCCACTCCTCAAAGGGGGAGCCACCACTGATCCCGGGAACTATCGCCCTATTAGGCTGAAGAGCCTGGTCTCTAAGGCCATGGAATGTATCATCGCGGAACTCATAAACAAAGACATTGGTAACCTCCAAACACTGGATCCCACCCAGTTCAGGTTTGTGAAAGGCAGATCATGCCTCCTGAACCTGATCGACTTCTTTGAGGCAGTCACCAAAGCTGTAGATGAGGGTAAGGTGGTTCACACAGTCCATCTTGACCTCACCAAGGCTTTCAACACCATCCCCCATTCTGGAATTATAGCTAAACTCACTAAATAAATTCCTACATGACAAGATGTGTTGCCAACTGGCTCACTGACAGAACCCACACTGTAAAAGTTTCAGACTCCAAATCTGACTTCAAACCAGTGACAAATGAAGTACCACAGGGTTCAGTCCTGGGACCTCTCCTGTTTGGTATCTATTTCTCTAAAGTATAGGCTGACACAGAAGGCCTTTGGCTAACAAAGTTCATAGATGACTGCAAACTAGGAGCCATAGCTGAGTCCCCAAATGATGTGGACATCCTACAAAAGGGCCTCACTAAGACAGATGCCTGGTGTCAGAGCCATGACCTCAAACTCAATGCCAAAAAGTGCATTGTCATCCTCTTTGGTAAAAACTCTGCACCCATGAACTACCACATAGGCAGCAGTCTACTTAACATCAAATGTGTGATAAGAGACGTGCAGACCCAGGTGGACAGTAGTCTCTCCTTTGATAATCACATCACCACAGTAGTCAGGAAATCCTTCGACATGGCACACCTCATCAAAAAAGGGTTCTCATCTAGGAAAAAAGAGGTCATTGTCCCCCCCCAACTTGACACACATTAGACATATTATAGAGTACAATGCCCCTTTTTAATGTATCTCACAAGATATCTGCAACAGCTGGAAAGGCCACAGAAGTACCTCACAAAAAGGATTACTGGTATCAAACAGATGTCCTACACTGACTATCTCAAAAATCACCAGCTTTACTCTGTAGCATATCGCCTACTCTAAGGTGATCTCTGCCTAACATATAAAGCTATGTCAAACCCAGAGCTGTTGGACATGTTACACCTAAACAAATCCCAATCCCTCTGAGTTACATGCTCTAGGGACCTAAACCTTGTCACCACAATAAACAGGACATGCTGGAGGGCTAGATTCCTGTCCCCGAGACTTCCCATACTCTGGAACAAGCTACCCATCTATGTCAAGTAAAGTTCCTCATTGGCACTCTTCAAGAAAAATCTTGATAAGTGGGTGGGAAATAGGAAATACACCCTGGGGATCACTTCTGTGGCTCTGATTGACAGGGGCACAGGAAAATAACTTTCTTGGGTGGTGTAAGCCATGGAACCTTGTTGGCTAGGCTTACTTAGGCCCTTTGGCCGATAGCCTAGTACCTACCTATGAACCTATGGATGGGCATGATTGCCCGTGCTTGAAGTACTGATGATATGTGTGTATGTAATGATGGAAATACACATAACAAATAAAAGACTAGAAGGGTTTCATAATTTAAAGTTTATGGACTATATAAACATGCTTGGAAGGAGCTAATAATATGAATAAACATTACAGCTTGTGGTCTCTCAAATAACTTAGCAACAGCCAAAAAAAAAAAACATAAACAATAGTTATGTAATGTATGATTTTAGTAAATCTAGACATAAAATATATAATCATCATATAAGATGAAGCAGTCGGCTGAATTTAGATATTAAAGACAGGCTTTAATAACATGGGCTTGTGTATAATAACACTATTGTCTTAACTTGTTATAAATGACATACACTACATTGAACATCAAGGGGAAGCTTAATGATTTTCTTATATAAGTAAATATGCATAAAAAGTCATGTAATTGCTTTAACTTGAATTGCAGTTTTTGTAACCCATCTTGACTATATATAATACTTAAGCAGTTACCAAGGTAACTAATGTTTTATACATGACATCAAACTGACAAAGTTGTTCAAGAGAAACAATAGAAGCCTGAACTTGAAATGTCACAGAATGTAACAATCATATTCTGAACAAATATTAATCTGAGCGCCTATTGTCAATTTAATACTAACATGGGCTTGTGTATAATAACACTACTGTTATAACTTGTCATAAATGACATACACTATACTGAACATCAAGGGGAAGCATGATGATTTTCTCATATAAGTAAATGTGCATAACAAGTTGGGTTCCCCATGTTAGACCGACAGCTTGGAAAATCAACACTCAAAACACTGACGCAAGAAGAACAAAACTTCAAAAACACGAAAGTTCACATGCCCGATACACCACAATCCCGACACTTAACAAAACAAAATGTTCACTGTTGCACACAACACAAGCACTCCAACAACCTAAAAACCTACACTACACCTTACACAAAACTATCTATGCACTAACCTTAACCCAAACCCTAACCCTAAGGTCCGTAACTATCGTACACTCACCTTACCTGCTCCCTAACCCTAAGGTCCATAACTATCGCACACTAACCTTACCTGCACCCTAACCCTAAGTCCCTCACTATCACACACTAACCTTACCCTCACCCTAACCCTAAGTCCTTCACTATTGTACACTTACAGGGTCGTGCTCACAAGTTACCTCCGTCGATGTTTTCACTGTCAGGATTATGACTTGTCGGTCATCTGCTTTGTCGTTCTTCTGGTGTCGGAGTTTTGAGTGCTGATCCTCCATGCTGTCAGCCTAACATAGGGAACCCAAGTCATATAATTGCTTTAACTTGAAATGTGGCTTTGTAATATATCTCAACCATACATAATACGTAAGCTGTTACCAAGGTAACTAATATTTTATACATAACATCAAACTGACAAAGTTGTTCAAGGGAAACAATAGAAGCCTGAACTAGGAATGTCACAGAATGCAACAATCACATTATGAACAAACAGTTTTAAATTGACAATAACCACTCAGTTTAACCTTTGCTGATTATACAAAATAGAATGTTGCCATTTAAATCTAAAAACTTTCAGTATATGCCATAAAAAGGCAATTTATGAATTTGGAAAGGGAACTTGTAATCATTGATCACAATAAGTGAATTTGTTGTTTTTAACCCATAATTTCACTCATTTTACATTAAGAAATGACAGATATGAAAATTTGTATGTGTAGGAAATGGGGGGAAGAGGGATGCACTGATAATTAAAATGTACTAACTTTCATCAATGTTTACATAAAACAAACTTGATGCTTTAAGTAAGTTAGTAACAATCAAAGTGATTACTTAAATGCTGGCAAACAATGAAATATAACTTCTACTATATCTAGTAAAATACATTGTATTCTAAATATTATTACCATCTATTTATATTAAGTAAT
The DNA here is from genome assembly GCF_019279795.1 of Protopterus annectens. Classification (NCBI taxonomy): domain Eukaryota; kingdom Metazoa; phylum Chordata; order Ceratodontiformes; family Protopteridae; genus Protopterus; species Protopterus annectens. Next base: position 1,934,328,175 of record NC_056728.1, on the reverse strand, counting down.
AAGTTTTGAAAAACTTCATCAATAAGGGTGAAAATGTTAAATAACTGTGTGCTATAATCTTTTACTGAGGTTTTATATATGATAAATCCTGCTTTACTATGATTGAATTGATTGTCATCTATCTTTCATGTAAATATTAATTGCTTATACAATAAGGAGACATTTATATTGTATTAGAATTCTGTCTAATCCACAGTAGTACTATATCTGTTTAAAATAATCTAAATATTTCTTATTCCTATTACAAATATTCTCCATATGATAATTAAATTTATGGAGCTCAGATGTTCTGGATTGTCAAGGTATGAGTGATAATCTGATGGACATAGGTTTATCCATCAGATTAGGAATGAGTTTCATTCCATGGCTAGTGCAGATCTTAGTTTTTTTAACATTTATTAGATTAAATTTATTTCACAAAAACATTTTTAGTATTTCTGAAAAAAACATTACTTTATTGGTAAACACTCAAAGTATAAAACTGATAATTTTGTTTAAAAGCTCAAACATATATTTTATAATTATCAGAGGAAAATGTTTAATAGTCACAATAAAACAAAAAATGCATAGTCTAAATAACCTGAGATGGATTTAAACTTTATTATGTTTAAATACCAATGGCTTAAACAATCCTAGCATGAGATCAAATTTACTGAAATATTTAAAACTGAACAAAGCACAAATTGTCTTCCTTCAAGTAACTCATTTCAAAACAAATGACAATTACAAATGGAATCCTAAGGAATATATGATATTGGCGCAATCCACTTATAAGACAAAGACAAAGACAAAAGGGGTAACAATTTTATGGAAAACAAATGTGATTAACCCAGAAATCATTTATAAGTATGAAGATAAAGAAGGCCTTATGGCATTAGTAATAGTTAAATATAATAACAGAATATGGACTCTAGCCAATCTATACTGGTTCCCAGGCATTGGATCAGGAACGGTTAAAAAACACTTGGATTTAATTTCCAGTAATTATAAAGGCAACTTAATATTAGGAGGAGATTTTAACTGTGTATTTGATATTTCTGAAACTGCAAATAAAAGACTGCTGCATACATCTGCTGTATCAAAAGCTTTAAACAAGTGGGTAGAATCATTTCATCTTGTAAATACTTTCAAATTTAAAGAAGATAAATCTTTGTTGTTTTCCCATCAAGATCACAGATTTGGTATGCAAACTAGAATAGATAAAATATTTGCTGCCCATGACTTACACTCTAAAATCATTAATTTCTCAATCACTCTCTGCCCATTTTCAGACCACAATTCATTGATACTAAAACTTCAAAATGGGTACAAACCATTTATCTTTAACTTCAGAATTCCAGCATATATAACTAAAATTAAAGAGTTCAAACCCTGGTTATTATCTGAATTACAGTTCTCCTTAGATATTAATTATACCACATAGATAAAATAATGATATGGGACTCATTAAAAGCTTACATATATGGTAAAACCCTAACTTGGAATAAAAAAAATCAGAGAATGGGATTCTGAATTATTAGATCTATAATCCAAACTTCTAAAAGTAAAAGCTGAAAAAAAATCAAACTCATTTGGAGATGAAAAAAGGAGAAATATTAAACACTAAATAGAACAAAAATCTAACACATAAAACTACTTTAGCTTTAGAAAAACTAAAAATGAATACCTTGGCCACTTCTCCCAAATATCTACATAATTTATCCACAAGAATCAAAATACAGTCAAAAGCTAACAACATTAAAAGTATCTTCCATGAAAAGAAAAGGAAAAATTTCTTGTATAGAGGTAACATTCTTGATGCCTATAGAAATAACTATATGTAATATTTCCAAAAAGAAAATATGCATATTGATCAATTAAATCTAGATGAAAAATGTTCTAATAAAAAAAAATACCAGACAAATTAAAAATAGATCTGCAAGCACCCATATCCTACAATGAAATTACAGATACAATAAAAGAGGGTAAAAATAATAAAGCTCCCAGGTATAGATGGCATAAGTATGGAAATATATAAACGTTTTCCTTCAAAGATACTATCCCTCTTCCATAAAACTCTATTAGAAATTCAGTCACAAGCTTTAATACCACCCTCTTAGAGATATTCCTTAATCACACCAATCCTAAAAGGAAACAAATCCCCAAACCTCTGTACCTCATATAGACCTATATAATTATTACATAATGACTATAGGATATTTATGTTAATATTAACTAACAGAATAAAAATACCACTATCCAAAACAATAAATAATGATCGAATTGGATTTATATATCATAGAAACACATATGACAATATTAAAAGGATAATTTCTCTTATAGAGTATGTTAATAAAGAAACACTCATAATTGGCTTAGATATAGAAAAAGACTTTGATTCCTTAAAATCAGACTATTTATTCAAATGCTGGTGTTATTTGAATTTCCTCCTTCCTTTGTTCATCTACTAAAGAATATATATACAAATAATTTAGCGTATGTTAAGCTAGGTCCTTTCACCTCTGAATCTATACATATAACAAAGGGTACTAAAAAAGGATACCCATGTCACTGATTCTATTTGCTTTGGCTATTGAAATATTGGCAGATTCAATATGTAACAATACAAAAATCAAAGAAGTAGATGTTTATGAACAATACAATTCTAAAGTAATGCTCTTTGCTGATGACATATTATTAACATTATCCAATACAAAAGAGACATTAGAAGAATTAGATATTATAACTGACACATTTTTAGGACTCTATTTCAATAAATCAGAATTAAACTTTTTATTTTTAAATAAAAAAAAAGAATTGCAGGTGAAGGGGAATCACATTATGGAGAAACATGAATCTACTTTAAAATATCTAGGAATTGAGTTGTGCAAGGATAATAATGAATTAGTCTCAAAAAACTACAATAATATCATTAATACAATTAAAATCTCTGTGGAAAAGTGGAAGAAAATAATATTAACATCTGAAGATAGACTACAGTTAATAAAAATGTTTTTTTACCCAATATTCTATATACAGCTTTGGCAATACAACTGTTATCAGAAAGGAATATACTCAAAGAAATAAAGTCATGCCTAATAAAATTTTTATGGTTTCCCAAAAGAAACAGAATAGCATTAATAAATCATATCAGACCATAGAAAACAGGGAGGATTAAGCTTTCCTGATATAGAAACATGTATAAAGGCATCAATATCTATCAATATCTAAAACAATCTCAGACTGGATAAGTCCAAATTATTCTGCAAACTGGAAAGAATTACTAACTGTAATATCAATAAATGAGTTTGATGTTCAAAAAAAATTCAAATAACAGGTAAAAACAATTTGCCGTGGCACATATTATGTATTAGTATGCAATATAACATAACTAAGCCCACTAAAACTCATATGATTAATTAATACATTGACTCATTTAGGAAAATTATTAATGCAAATATAGATTTAAAAATCTGTTTTGATCTTTTAACACCATTCATAGTTACAAAGAGCTATCCACATAAAATAGACAGAGAAATAATTTATCCCTGGGAACAGAAAGGATTTGTTTGTTGGTTTCAATGTATCAAAGAACTAAAAGTTCTGGATATGCAAACAATGAAAACAACATACAAAATTCCACAACAAGATTGGCTAACTATGCAAAGCATTCCAACATATTCACAAGATTTATGCAGAATAATTAGTAATTCTTCATTTAAAGAAATACCTAAACTTACGACATACCCATATGGAATCATATATAGTGATTACGACATGGGAAATAGTATTTCTACATTTTACAAGATATTGATAAATTATAAAACAACACCCAAATCCTTATATAGGAATTATATAACAAAAGGACACTCATTATAGCTAACTGAGGAAATTAAATCAAATATTTTATTATCCATAAAACATATATCCTTTATACAATACTGGAAAGTTTTTAATTGTAAATGCTTGCACAGAGCATTCTTAACCCCAAATAGAATTACTAAAATTAATTCTTCCTCAAAGGGAATATGCTGGAGGTGTGAGCAAATACACAATGCAGATTGGAATCACCATTTTTTTCGACTGTCTTATCATTGATTGACACTTTACAATAACTGAACAGATATGCTCTGATAACTGGATTGTTATACCTATAAAGTTATATCTTTTGGCTTTTCCCGGATAGGGGTCACCACAGCGAAACTCCAGTCTGCTAATGATTGGCAGTAGATTTTTAAGTGCCGAGTTGCGAGCTCTGATGCACAACCTTCAACGAAGGTACACCCATTCATGTATGTCTCCACACAGAAGACGCTCTAGCTGAAAATCAGACAGGACAGCGTCTTACTGTGAGGCGACAACACTACTGCAGCACCACCACTGCAGTTGCTATACCTATAAAGTAATTGTATGTATTGAGCTCTGTTATAGTGTTAGGCTGATGTAAATAGTATACATATTTATTAAGATGTTATATACAAATACTATGGCATTTATTCAACTGTATTTGAAAAATAAAAAATGTTTGAGGAAAGGATTTATTATCTGAAGCTTTTTCAAACAGATATAGACAACTATTTATCTCCATCATTCTTCTAGTTTTCCACATGGAGGCCATATGGCACACTCTGCCTGTCTTCCCATGCCTTCTAGCTTTTAAGGTATTATTAAGAACCATATGCAGGCTTGTGGAATTTTTCTCATCTTGGAATATTTTTGCAATTTCCTGCTGTAAAAGAAATGGAACTTGCAGCATACTGAACATGTTATGTGTTGACAGAATCACAGCACCACCAGTTTCCATTGGTTGTTGCTGCTTTCTGCATTTTATAACTACTGCAGAACTGATTTAATGGAGGAAGCCACTTATCTCATCTATTCTATACCAGAGAAGTGACTGGCTCTAGTTTTTAAAGCTACTATTGAGATTTATTTGCTTCTTACTATTATTTTCTGGGATTGTATTTCAAATGTGTTATTCTAAGACAGAGGGAAGTTACAGGACTCTAAATTTCAAACTGTTAGCACTATCTGTTTTCATTAACCATTTGCATGTTTTTTCCTTCCTAATTTAATTACAGCTGCACAAACTTACTGAAAACAACTACTTAACAGATTCATCTAGCACCAGGAAAGTAACTTTTACGGGCTTGGTACACTAATCTGTAGACTTGCTGTCTGCTAGTGGAATTTAGTTTTCATTTTTGACTGTTTCTGTAGTTGGTAGTATGGGAACAGGGGAACATTCTGAGCATTTATCTGTAGTTAATTTGTCAACACCATATACCTTCTATTTGGTGTTTGCTTCTTTTTGTTTTCCTTAATCCCTGCTGCTTTGCGCTCTCTTGTGCTGAGCTCTAACACCCTCCACACCATGCTTGACGTATAACTACACAAACCTATATTATATACTAACCAGTACACCCTGTTCTTTTTGGCCCTCTCCAGGAGACAAGATATCTTGACCCTTAATAGATGTGCAATGTACATCAGCTCTTAAATAAGTGCGATTAACTTTGGCACCTTTACTTGTAATTAAATTCCTTAAATAGTTGGGCTAAGCAAGTCAGCTCTGCAGTCAGCAGAAATAACTACACTATCTGCACTTACTAAGTTATTGTACAGGATGTCTCTTACATTATTGTGAAATGTGCTTGTTCTAGTACCAGTGCTGCTGTTGTATCACATTTTTGTTGTATGTAAAATGTTTTGTAGCACCTGTGTAAGAGCTGTGAATTGTACCAAACACAAAATATCAATGAACCCCGACAGTCAACAAACACAAAGAAAGATGGTTCAATGATATAAAAAGTGTCACGTCCCAACAGTGATATTCAGCAAATTCACTTTATTCCAAGTTGAGCGCTTTCATCTACAACTCATAGATTTCATCAGGACAATTATCCATTTCATATCAATCATATAAATAATATCTATAATCCAATCAAAATGGAAGCCATCCTAAATTCTAAAACCGTGTACTACATATTTAGAGGACCAACACTTAAAATATATGAAATTCATACTAAAACGCTAAATGCAATTTTGTGGGATACATCCATAACTAATAAAAACTAATGCAAGTAATACTACTACCTAATGCAATATTGTGCAATAACATAGGTTGCATAAATCTAATGTAGGAGTGGTTATCTAGTATATTTAAAAAATATAACACTGTGACATATAACAAAGTATGCGAATACTTTGCATGCCCTCTTATGGTGACGCTCACCCTATTCTGCTAAAGAGATGGCAGGAAATTAACTTAGAAGCCAGCATGCAATATGTTCGACTATTAATAGACTATTTCAGTCCGATTGAAAAAGAATTGCTTACTAAAATTAACAATTCACAACAAGAACTAACTGAAAGTTTTCCAGGAGATCACTTTCAGCAAAGAATGGACAGTCTATTTAGTCAAGTGAGCTCCTATGCCCTCCGCTTGCAGCAAATCAAACATAAGAAGCTGCAACGTGACTATGAAGATTTCTCTTCGGGGAACGTCTTCATTTGGCCAAAGAGAGAATCACCCAACATTCACGCACGTATACAGATCCCAAATTCGGCGCCTCATGATGACACCATCATAACGACAGCAGCGCTAGGATTTCCAGCTCTAGCGACTTCACGGGCTGTTCAAGAGGATGGCTCAAGAGATAACTTTACTACACCACCAGAAGCCCCTATTATCGCAACATCCATGGCAGCCACATCAACTCCCCTTCCCAACCAGGAAGCGAATTGCAACAAGTTAGCTTAGAAGAACCTTGGAGCCATTCCCAAAAATGATAGTACCACTTCTTCTTTTTTACCGTACCCAATAAAGAAGTTGGCTAGCGAGAGCCCGAAACAGTTGGAGCAGGAAACGCAAGCTATCGGAAGACAACGAAGCTTTCCAGAGAAGGAGGCATTACCAGTAAAGAACCAACTTTTCTTTAATATGTCCAGGTATGTGCTTTCAGTACATGACAAAGAACTACTAAACAGAGGGCTGTCGTTTGTACCATCGCAAGGTAGCGTCCTTTCTGACCTACTAACTGATCTTAGAATGTTTGGGCGCTCCATAGCCCTGAAAATATTTTTTAAGTCTAAATCAGCAGAAAGTGACACTGGTGAAGCTAATGCTTTTAATTTTAAAAGAAAGAGTTCGTTTTCCCCCATAATACCAGGGCATGTTGACCTTTTTATTAAATTATGTGAAAAGGAACTTTATGAATACTGCATGAATACAAAGAGAAAATGTATGTATTTTAACATGACTAAAGGAATGCAATCCTCTCTTCATAATTTGATGTATGACTCTTCCTTAGTTCTCAGACCAGTTGACAAAGGAGGTGGGGTAGCTATATTTGATAGATCATCATATCAGACCCTAATGCTTGACATGTTGAAAGATGATACTATCTATCTGGAAATTGATAATTCTAGACTGCTAAAAATTCTAGCTAGTGTCAAAGATGAGATTTATGATCTACTCATGTGCGGCCAAATATCTGAAGGCCTATATGAATATTTTATTATAGATAAACCGTTTGTACCTGCTATCAAAGGATTGCCTAAAATGCATAAAGGAGTCTTACCCCCACCCCTTAGACCCATTGTAGCTAGTGAGGGATGGGTAACAGAAAAAGTGTCAGTTTATTTAGAAAAGACCTTGAGACCTATAGTAAATGAGATTCCAAACATACTGAAAGATACTTACCACCTTTTGGATTCTCTAAATTCAATAGATAAAGAATTAGTTGAGGGGCAACATCTGCTGGTTACTATGGACGTGACCAGCCTTTTCACTTCTATACCTAATGTTGAAGGTGTTCAAGCAGTGAGAGAGTTATTGTCAGCGTTTTCACGCATAAAAAGAAATTATATCATCCTTATTTGCCAGTTGCTAGACTTAGTCCTTTACAATAATGTGTTTGTTTTTGAGGGGTGCCTATATCTACAGACATCAGGGGTAGCCATGGGCACCCCGTGTGCAAACACTTATGCAAATTTAGTAATGCATAAGTGGGAAAGAGATTTTGTTTTTACCCACCCTTTGTTTAGAAAAATAGTGGTTTATTATCGTTTTGTAGATGACATCCTATTGGTTTGGGAAGGCTCCATAGAAGAGTTTGTTGAGTTTAAAAACTATCTAGAAACCACCACTACATTCCTTAAATTTACAGCACATATGTCCCATGAATCAGTGAACTTTTTAGATGTATGCCTAAATATAAGAAATGGTAAGTTAAGTTCCACTTTGTTCAGAAAAACATGCTGGAGAAATTCTATACTGCGCTACGACAGCATGCATCCACGTCATGTGTTTAAGGGGATAGTCAAAAGTCAGTTCATTAGAATATCTAAAATTTGTAAGGACAAAGATGACTTGACTCGTGAAGCAGACAACTTAGAGAGTATTTTTATTGAAAGAATGTATGATGAAAAGTTAGTAAAAAATGTTAGGTCACAAGTCTTAAAAGAAGTAGAAACTTCAAATTTAATGTTAGAAAATAATTTTATGTATGAGACAGGATGTAAAAATCTACCCTGTCCCACAGGGAAGCTAAGTTTTATTACTACTTATACCAACGACAGTCTAAATATTAGGAAAATAATTAATAATAATTGGAAAGTATTAATGACTGACGATTTTACACAACAACTAGTAGGTAAGACACCCCACTTTACCTATAGGAATAACAAAAGCCTTAAAAGAATACTTTGTGACAAACCCAGTCGAACTAAATTAAAGTTAGTGGAGAAAGCAGGTACTTATCCTTGCAATCATTGCAACTATTGTAAGTTTGTTACTAGAGAACAAGTTTTTATACATCCTGAATCTAAGTATATTTTTAAGCCAAGATTTTCAGCTACCTGTGATAGTTCAGGGTTGATTTATCTAGCCACGTGTGAACAATGTTCTGCATTTTATGTAGGTTTAACAAAATGTAAGCTCAAAAATAGAGTGTACAATCACATCTATGATATAAAGAAATTAAATGAACTAAATGCTTTAGCGAAGCACGTACAATGTTATCCTGATCACTCTTTTGTGTTTAGGGCACTTGAAATAGTAGAACCAAACACTAGGGGAGGAGACTATATTAACTTATTAGAACTTAAAGAATTGAAATGGATTTTAAGACTAAAAGGACATTACCCTCCAGGTCTAAATCTTTACGTCTCAATTAAACCCTATCTTAATGCACGCAGATAATTGTTTGTGAGTTTATAATGTTATAATACATTCTATTACTTGTGCATGAAGCACAGCCCTTGATGTATGACCTGATTTCTTTTCAACAAGATTCATCTATGTGTTCAGTGACAGCTTTTATTTTTCCTTTTCTTCATTTCTTTCTGCACTAGCATTTTACACACTATGTATATAACCATTACTGATGCTCATATATAGATATTCAGGCCACTTTTTTACAATACTTTTTACAACACTCATACTCTCATGTACTTAATATCCTCATATCGTGATCTGTATATTTATTTAACCTTTTAAAAAAAATTTTAATGACACACCTTTGAATGATATATATATACCTATTTATATTAATATATTCATATTAATATATTCAATACTTATTTTTATTTTTATATTTACATATTTAAGTACACTATACAATTTTAAATTAATATTTATTTGTTAGTAACATGTTTGAGCTGCTTTCAGTTCCTTTTGATTTATATATATGTTACAAATCAATTTATTTATCTATTATATAGTGATGGTTTAGCATCCTTTTAGTCTACATAGGAATTCAAGTTCCTTCTGCATAAGTGTTTTTAGAGTATGTCCCTTTAATGTTGTTGTTTTAATTGTTTCACTGAATTGCTGAATTTGTTTAATTAATTGTTATAAAACAATCAAGTGTGTTTATGTCATTGTATAAAAAGCTGCTAGTTTGTTGTAATATTCATGGTCTGAAGAAGCGTACAGGAAGGTACGCGAAAGCGCTTACCAAATAAAATATACAGTTTTTTGTTTAAAGAGTTTGCTGAGTCGTGTTGAGTCCGAAGTTTACTATCTACTCCAGTCATTCTTTTTAACTTAGGTCTCTTTGTTGTAGTGGCATTTCGTTTCATATACTACTACAGAGGGAAGTTACAGGACTCTAAATTTCAAACTGTTAGCACTATCTGTTTTCATTAACCATTTGCATGTTTTTTCCTTCCTAATTTAATTACAGCTGCACAAACTTACTGAAAACAACTACTTAACAGATTCATCTAGCACCAGGAAAGTAACTTTTACGGGCTTGTTACACTAATCTGTAGACTTGCTGTCTGCTAGTGGAATTTAGTTTTCATTTTTGACTGTTTCTGTAGTTGGTAGTATGGGAACAGGGGAACATTCTGAGCATTTATCTGTAGTTAATTTGTCAACACCATATACCTTCTATTTGGTGTTTGCTTCTTTTTGTTTTCCTTAATCCCTGCTGCTTTGCACTCTCTTGTGCTGAGCTCTAACACCCTCCACACCATGCTTGACGTATAACTACACAAACCTATATTATATACTAACCAGTACACCCTGTTCTTTTTGGCCCTCTCCAGGAGACAAGATATCTTGTCCCTTAATAGATGTGCAATGTACATCAGCTCTTAAATAAGTGCGATTAACTTTGGCACCTTTACTTGTAATTAAATTCCTTAAATAGTTGGGCTAAGCAAGTCAGCTCTGCAGTCAGCAGAAATAACTACACTATCTGCACTTACTAAGTTATTGTACAGGATGTCTCTTACATTATTGTGAAATGTGCTTGTTCTAGTACCAGTGCTGCTGTTGTATCACATTTTTGTTGTATGTAAAATGTTTTGTAGCACCTGTGTAAGAACTGTGAATTGTACCAAACACAAAATATCAATGAACCCCGACAGTCAACAAACACAAAGAAAGATGGTTCAATGATATAAAAAGTGTCACGTCCCAACAGTGATATTCAGCAAATTCACTTTATTCCAAGTTGAGCGCTTTCATCTACAACTCATAGATTTCATCAGGACAATTATCCATTTCATATCAATCATATAAATAATATCTATAATCCAATCAAAATGGAAGTCATCCTAAATTCTAAAACCGTGTACTACATATTTAGAGGACCAACACTTAAAATATATGAAATTCATACTAAAACGCTAAATGCAATTTTGTGGGATACATCCATAACTAATAAAAACTAATGCAAGTAATACTACTACCTAATGCAATATTGTGCAATAACATAGGTTGCATAAATCTAATGTAGGAGTGGTTATCTAGTATATTTAAAAAATATAACATTGTTAAAAAAAAATTAGTATACCAAATGATATAGAGAGTGATATAGAAAAATTAATACCTGCACTGTCTATATTATAATTATACTAGATTAAACCTGTAATAAAGTTTTTTTTGGCCAAGTTGGTAGTTCCAACAACCAAAAAACTAGCCATACGGACAATAGGGTGAACCCTACTGAAAACGATAACAAGCAGCGGTATAATTTAGACAATTTTTTAAAACATCAATTTGACTTTCACAATATTAATGTTGAGAATAGTAACCGTTCTAATGAAGCTAATTTGGAGCATGGAACTTTAAAAGAACTCATTTACAGTTTTGGTAAAAAGCTTAACAATATTAAAGCTTTACAAATGGACAATCTGTATTTACAGAAATGTTTAGATAGTCATATTATACCTATGGGGTTGCGTTTCTTTAAACAACCCATGGGGATTGAACTGAATGACAACAATATTAAAGAATGCAATAAGATGTTTGACAAGTTTGGCATGCAGTTTATAGAATTTATCATAACTTGTAATGACAGTAAATTGAGTAGGTTGCTAAAAGAAGTGGAAGAGTTAAATGACTCTATTATAAATGATTTAATTTATGCACAGTGGGAGACTTTACATAAGAAGAAATTTGACTATGCTGAAATGAATAGCAAGAAAATGTTTGATAGGAAATGTAAGAAATTTTTAAGGGACTTAAAACAATATGAAAGTAATACAGCGTATAAGTGGAATAAAGAAAAAGACAAGCCCTGAGGGGGTAGTACCTACCAGAACAGGCAGAAAATGAGGGGCGAGAATAATGAGGGTTACTGGCAGTCCCACCAAAATTATAGTAATGGAAGGAATTTTTTAGGACAGCAGCAGGAGTTGAAAAAGGAATACAAGGGAGGAACTCAGACATAGAGACATCAGGAATGGGGGAATCGCACCCCCGTAGATATTAAGGTGGATAGCACACCCACAGATACATTCAGGTAACAGGAGATTATTAGAAAACAGGGAGTGATACACAGTATGGGAGATTTTAATATTTATAATTACACACAATATTAGGTTCAAGTTGAACATTTAAGTGTTTTACTAGAGGTATGAAATATGGTACCTATGAGAAAGTTTAACCTTGTGGACAACATAGTAGAATTTAAATTATATTTGAGAAAATTGAACTTGGGTTTGTTTTTTCAGAATCAGAATAATAAGGGGTATAATAATGTATTGAGAAAAGAAAGTGATTTTACTCCTCCTATGCACAACACTTTAGTAACCTTTGAAAAAGTAGTGACTAATGAATTGTAAGAGTTACAGAACAAAACTAAAAATGATAGGTCTAGAAATAATTGGAGATGTGATGAACAAAAAGCACTATGGGATATATGTGATTCTCAGAATATTCGTATTATGACCCCTGACAAGGGAGAGGGTATAGTTTTATATGATATGAATGAATATGTACAGAAGAAGTATGAAATTTTGAACAATACGGATAAATATGAAATTTCATCCATCAATCAAATTAATATAGCCCATAGAAGAATTGACTTATATTTGGAAGAATATTTATTAGATGACCATATAGATGTATATACTTATAAATGTTTGAGAGTGGAAAACCCGGTTCTGGCCAAAATTATTGGAATACTCAAAATTCACAAGAGTGTAGATAATCCTCCTTTTCACCCATAATTTCAGGGAGTAAAAGTAAGACCTTTCCTTTAGGAAAGGCTATTGATAGATGGTTAAAACCTATTTACCAAGGAGTTACACATTTAGTCAAAGACTCTTGGGACTTTTTAAGCAGAATCAAGTCTGAACTCTGGAAGGACAACTTAGTGTTTTTAACTATAGATGTTATAGATTTACTCTTCTGTATACCGAAGGCAGAGGTTATCAGGAGATTTACTAATAGTATTTCTAAACACGCACATATGGACTGGGACAGAATTGATTTAATATCGGAATTTATTAACTTAGTACTGGACAATAATTACATCTATTTTGAAGGAGAATATTATAAACAAACACAAGGCGTAGCTATGGGGGCAGCTTGTGCCCCCATTTATGCCAATTTAGTTCTACTTGATTGGGAGGAAGAATATATTTTGGGTACCAACTGGGTTGACAATATAGACTGTTATGTCCGATTTTTGGACGATATATTTATATTGTGGAATGGACCAGTGGAACTTATAACTCAATTTGTAGACTGTTTAAACAGTATCAATTCACATTTAAAATTTACACGCAATTACAATATGAATGGTATCAACTATTTGGATATCTACATATATAGTGATGGTCACAGGTTCCAGTCAAAAATATTCTGGAAGGAGACATTTTGTAACTCATACTTGGAATTTACTAGTAACATCCCCACTCCCAGAAGAGAAGTATACTAAAAGGGCAGTGTGTTAGAGAGGCACGGATGACCATGGTATATTCTGAAATCGTAGGAGAAATTAACAACATTAGTGAGATGTTTAGGAAGATAGGGTATTCTGATAATTTAATATTGGATATAGCCAACTATGTAAAAAGAGAATGGGGGAAGAAGTATATACCACTCCTGGGTAATGATTCAACTACCCATAACAACAAAGTCAAGGATCCTGATAATAATATGGGATTTAATTGAGCCTGTATTTCAGAATTTAATCCTTATGTGGGGGAAGTTAAAAATATTATTTACAACTGGAACATCTTAAGAAGTGATGAAGGGGTACATAACAAGCTTGGAGATGCACCTAGTTTTGTTTACAAGACAGAGGTTAATGTAAAAAGAATGATAGAAACTAGGACAACAGGTAAGGAGAATAAAAACTGCGATATGATGGATGGCACAAGTAAGTGCGGACATTGTAATCAATGTTACACTATTATGGAAGAAAAGTCCATTATATTGGGAAATTTTAATAAAACTAGAATTAGATTCAAGTAAGGGAATTGTCAGACACAACATGTTATATATTTAGGGAAATGTACAAAATGTCCTAGTTTTTATGTGGGAAAAACTGATAGAAGATTCAGGAACCGTGTATATGACCATTTATAATGTATAAATAAGAAGGATAAGAACAATGCATTATATAGACATTTGGAAACCAGTAATAGCTGTGACTCTTTCAGATTTGCTATCTTAGATTTAGTCATGACTAATCCTAGAGGGGAAATATCAAGGCCAAACTGGGGGAGAAAGAGGTTAGGTGGCAAATTTTATTGAATGCTGCTAACCCTCCAGGACTAAATGACTGTATCCCCACCAAACCTTTATTACAGGTTTAATCTAGTATAATTATAATATAGACTGTACAGGTATTCATTTTTCTATATCAATCTCTATATCATTTGGTATAGTCAATGTATTTTTAAACAAAATTTTTTTTAACAATGTTATATTTTTTAAATATACTGGATAACCACTCCTACATTAGATTTATGCAACCTATGTTATTGCATAATATTGCATTAGGTAGTAGTTCTTGCATTAATTTTTATTAGTTATGGATGTATCCCACGGCATTGCATTTAGCGTTTTACTATGAATTTGATGTATTTTAAGTGTTGGTCCTTTAAATATGCAGTACATGGTTTTAGAATTTAGGATGGCTTCTATTTTGATTGGATGATAGATCTTATTTATATGATTGATATGAAATGGATAATTGTTTTGATGAAATCTACAGGTTGTGGATGAAAGCGCTCAATTTGGAATAAAGTGAATTTGCTGAATATCACTGTTGGGACGTGACACTTTTTATATCGTTGAACCATCTTTCTTTGTGTTTGGTAACTATGAATTGTACTGTGATTACAGAGTTTTTGAATTTGGTGCATTGCTTGTAGACTGGTTCACTGTACTTAAAAACTTTGTGACATCTACAACCCCTGCTGATCCTTTGTATCACTTTTGAATTGTTGTACTGCTCATACTAGCCTTGTGCTACCGAAGCCTGAGTCTTTGCCACTTTTGCCTGTGGTAACTGTTTTACTTTTGAATTGTTGTATTCAGCTTGCTAGTTCTGTGACACCATGTCTATGTATTCTATTCTTTCTTAGTTATCATATGACTTTCAAATTGTATCACTTAGATACTCTTGTCTGCATGTTCTGGCGATATTGTCCATGCTGGAACCTTGTATCACATGTATAAGATCATAGGTGTTTACTAGGCTAATGACCATAATAGCCTTTTTAAGCCTAGCCATGCATCCCAAATCTCTGAAAAGTTTTGGTACCCTTGATAAGGGTAAGCAGAGGCTTGGGAAAGGAAACATTTACAAGCAGGGGCCTGGAGAAAGAACATTTACAGGCTGCCTGTATCCATTAGAGATATAGGTGTCAAACAAGGGATAAACTTCCTGTTTCCCATCCAATTGTCCATATTACACTCGAATTGGGTTAGGGAAGAAAACTGCTTTACATGAATGGGGACTTTGCTCCAGAGAAGTAGTTGTCTCTGGGATACATACCTGCTTTTCCAGCAGGTTCTATTTATATCACAGGCCAGGCAAGGTTTATGTCTTTACAATATGAAAAATATCCTAAAATCACCATACCCATTTTACAAGGCTACATGCAAGTTTTTACATCTTTGAACACAGCCTGGAGGACATGAGATTCAAACCTGCTACTGTAATGTGCATCCAAATGCTAACTTTAATATCTACTTGCCTACATAAGCCATCTTGAATATTTGAATTATTGCACTGTTCTTGCCAACCTTTGCCTATATTCTGCACCTTTTCACTTTATCATGCTATATGTATTATGGTACGCTTATTAGTCAGGTGACATCCTTGCCCTGTACTGCTTCATTATGCCACTTCCTGCCCTGAACATTGTATCTGTTTTGCCTCATTTGTAGTAGCACTGCATAAACAATTACACAGTTCAGCTGATATCATACTGTGTGTGCATATTACCTGGCTTTGCCTTGTCATGCTATGTGACTAGTACTAAGAGTTCTACCTTCTTTCTGCCAGCAATACATACACTCATTTCTAGTACCAGTGTATAAACTGTTAGATCATATAGATAATTTTACCAGGTTTCTGTCTATTTAGCACAAAAATGCCATTACTTTGTGTCTATGAAAAACAAACTCAGTCTTAAATAGAAATTGTACTAGTACCTTGGACCATAATTTGTAATCTATGAACACCTGCAGCATCAGATCAGGTACCCAGAATGAAACATTACTTGATTATGAGTAGAAAACAGCACACATGGAGCTGGACAGCAGCTGATGCAGGTAAATGATGTCACCAAGTAGATTTCAAGCACAAAGATTTATTCCACACAAAAATTCAGGTTATATGCACGAGCTTTCATCCCTGCTCAGTCAGGAACTTCTTCAAAGTGATTTGGTTAGTAGGATACACTTCATTTAAATACTTGAATGGCATATAATCAGTCCTAAAAACATGCCCCCCTTATTTATATAACTAATAGGATATATCTTACTAAATAAATAAATACATGAATATACTCTGTCTCATACATAAATACAACACAATGACTAAAACATACTATTTAATGTTAATATAAAACATATAAAACCACTTCTGTATAAAATTCATCTTTCCAGAGCTTTTAGTTTAAAAAAAAACATGCAAGTGAAAAACTGTCATTCAGTCCTGGCCATTGTAGGGAGTTCATCCTTAGTTGCCATAGGGCTTCTTGTTTTTCTAGTATTAATGCCCATGGTCCACCCCTTATATCTGGTGTGATTACCTCCAATATACCAAATTTAAAACTATGGTCAGGATAATCCATATTATTAGCTAAGGCATTTGTTTCCTTTTTGTTCCTTATATCTCTTACATGTTCATAAACTCTCCTTTTTAGTTTCCGCTCTGTTTTCCCTATATAAAAACATGGACATTTTGTGCAAACTGCACAATATACCACTTTCTCTGCCGTGCATGTACATCTACTGGTAATTTTTACTATGGTATTGTTAATGTTAAGTGAACTACCCTCATGAATATGACAACAATAGTTACATACACCACATTTTTTCATGCATCTATTTTATGGGTTCACTTGTGTATATTCTAAAAAGTTTTTCATAGTTCTACCCTTTTTATATACGATGGTAGGAGATTCACCCATGATATTCCTGGTGTCTCTATTATTAGTTAATACCACCCATTCTTTTTTAAAAATGTCAGCTACACTCTTACTGCTTTTGTTAAAAATTGTAATGAATGCACTGTTAAATTTCCTCTCCTCAGATATCTCAAAATTTTGACCGGTTTCTTGTACCTGGGGTTGCATAACAGTGTTATTCACAACCTCCCTATCATTCCCTCTTATTTCATCTTGTTTTTGGTATAATAAAGGCTTAACGTGACCCCTCTCTCTTTTATTTACCACTTCTAACAACATCACATCATTTATTAGTGAATTGGGGTATCCCCTCTTCTGGAACACATCTTTAAGATGGTCACACTCATCCAAAAAAACTTTCAAATTCAGATAAAACATCCGTTTAAACAAAAGGAAGCCTTAATAAAAGGTCAATATGTAAGGGCTGCATGGATGGTATCTGAATTTGAAAGTTTTCTGGATGAGTGTGACCATCATAAAGACATGTTCCAGAGGAGGGGATACCCAAATTCACTAATAAATGACCTCAGAGATTATCCAGCCTATTTTAAGTTTGAGGCCAATGACATATATAAATTATTTTTATGGTCTCTGAACCTGAAGCAGCAGCAGAACTATGCCCAGAATGTGGGTGACAAAAAGTAGACATACGCTCAGTTAAGAACATAACCTTTCAAACATTGTTCTAGGAAGGTATCTCATTTATACCTGGCAGGTACATTTACACCTAGAAGGCTGAAGCAACAACACTTGTAAAAAAATGTGGGTACTAGAAACTTTATGGAAAATCAAAGAGAATGAATTATCAGTGATCTCAGAAATAGTGTGGAAAAATGCATGTGTTCATCTGTTATACCACTATACTCCCCTAGAGTAACAAGCAAATCCTGCAACTTTCGGGCATGGGGGAAACCAGAAGATACCTGGGAAAACACTTACAATTTATGTCTTAAGGGCACTTCTCAAAGAGGTAAGTCAGTGGGAGGGGGACACTAGCCACTTGGGATGACTCTTTAAAAATGTGACTTAAGGTCATTTATAAAAAAAGAAAAAAAGAATGAAAGACAACGAATGATGATGGGGGAACACTAGATACCAGGGATACTCCACTAAATAGTGCACACTGAAAAGGATTCAAATACTACACACAACCACCTCCCACAGGGGGACATTTGCCTTCTGCTCTACAACGAGACACCAGTAATAATATGAAAGGAACAATATCATTAAAAGGTTAAATAAATAAATAAATAAATAAGGAAGAGGGAATAAGGCTTCAAACACTGCATCCTTGACACAGAAAAGAGTGATATTACCTACTAACTACATTAACTGACAAATTAGGACATAAGTGTTTTTAAGTATATAATGAGCATCCCAGGCCTTATTTAATGCCTGCAGCAACTGGAGAGTTATAAAATAGAGGGATAAGGCACACATAAGGTTATGGCTCAACCTCATGGCACAAAAAATATAGACAAAGCCAAATTAATGGTTCAATAAAGACACGCAAACAGGGATGGACTTTAATTATTCTGCTTGCAAACTTAGAAAGTCACTAGAATTGCAGATTTTCCATTAGAATGCATTTATTGTAGTTTATGAAGTGGGAAACTCCAATGCCTGACATTGATGACTTTAATCTAATTATTATCCATGATTTACGGAGCCAGTGAAAATATAAGTAGACAAACTGGGGACATTCTATAAACTCAAGGACAGGTAAGGGTTATGTGGTGTGTGTGTGTGTGTGTGTGTGTGTGTGTGTGTGTGTGTGTGTGTGTGTGTGTGCGAACGCGTTTGTGTCTTTGCTTGAAAGTGTGTATTGTGTGCAGTAGAATGACTGAGATGGGTCTCTGTGCTAACATAATGTACTGTCTGTCACCATTAACTACCACAGAAAATTCTGAGGTGCTCACAGTAGTTAATGGAAATTCAGAGGCATTCAAAAAAGCTGAAAATTAGGTTTATGCATCTCTGAACTGCAAAAATACAGCCTTTAAGGCAAGCACTTTTTTCTTTTTTTTTTTTCTGAATCTCTGGGATAATATGAAGTCCAAAAATAAATGGCATTATGTTCAATACACAGAAAAAGTATGAACCTTTTTGCTCCTATACATTTATATTTGGCATTTGATTACTGGGAATGTCCACTGGGCTGAAGAGCTCATTTTAAGTTAAGGCCCAGGAAGAAAATCTCCAAATACATAATACAAGTTTGAACAATTTAAATATAACTAAAGAAATAGGTAAACATCTCAATTCCCATACTTAGATAAAATTTCAAAAATGCACATATATAAAGAACTTTACAGTACTGACAAGATCATTCATAAGAAAGATATGAATATAGGCAGTTATCATGATCACTTTTGGCAGACAGTCTAAGAGATAGAATGGAGGAAGGAGTAATGGTTGCAGAGAGGGAGTGAAGGAATTGGAAGAGGTCAGGTCTTGAATGAATTGGCTGTAGATCAGTTACAGCTCCAAATGGAAGATAAGTAATTGTGTAAAGAGAGTTTGAAAATAGCACTATTTGGGTTAGATTGGAGAGTTATAGGAAGAGAGTTCCACTTTTTGCCAGTAGTATAGGATTATAGGATTTGGCCAGCTGGAAGTTTTGATTTGCCTTTGTGTGCTGTTCCTGGTTTTACACATGGATTCGGTTGACATTGAATTGGACTTCAGACCAGTTATGCTACCGGCTTGGGAATCACTACTACATAGAGATACCAACCCTTTATTGACTCTGGATATTTCCAATCAGCCTGCTCCGGTGAATGCTACTAGCAATAATGAGGTACTGTCAGAGTTTAATGTTTTAAGCAGAACTTTTCAAGATGACCTTTTCAAATTACAGAGGTATGCCTGGCAGCGCCTACACCTTGAGGCATGCCTTCATTTTAAAATCATACCTCGTGGCATGCGAGTATTTTGCATGCCGACGTATGGGGACAGCCACCCAACGCTTTTACGGAAATGGCAAGACCTTAATATAGGTTTAGGCTTCAGTTACATCAGACTGTTACTGGACTATTTTGCTCCGTTGGAGACGGAACTTAGAAGTAAAATTGACTCACAGCAACGTCATTTTAATGATCTATACAATACTTCATATTTCCAGCAGAGGCTAGACAACATACGTTCTCAAGTACATTTATTCAGTGAGAGACTCAGGCAAGTGAAACAGAGAAAACTCCTCAGAGACTCTAATGACTTTGCTAATGGTCAGATATTTGTCTGGCCCAGAACCACTCGTGCTTCAGCTGGGTCTAACAATGGGATGGCCCCACGAACTACCTCTATACACTCCACCACAGCAGAAGCTGAAGCTACACATCTTGTCTCTAATGGTAGCTCTCAATCTAATGCTACCCCTACCACGCCAGCACTTGATATTTGTCCTGTGAGTGGGAATCTTGTTAGCCATACACCCCTTCCTAATCAACAAGCGGATAAAGCCCATAAGGCTCCTGGAGCCAGGCCAAAAGATACAGCTAATACGTCAAATCTTTTTTTACCTTTTCCTGTCAAACAACAGACAACATGGAGAGGCCGCTCCAACAGCAGAGGGCCCCGCAAGAGGAAAGGGTCAGAGGAAAGATACGGCCAGTCAAGGAAGCAGAGGAACTGAGTGTTTTAGTCTGTAACCTTTCTGACATTTTGTTATCTGATTCTGCAGTTTCACTGCTTAATAAGGGTTTAAATTTTATACCCTCTCAGCTTAGCAGCCTGAATGAGACTTTAGTAGATCTCAGGTTATTTAGTTTGGCTTTAAAATTGTTTTTTAAGGATAATTCTGCTGTTAGAACTGAAGCTGTTACACAGTTCTTTAAACGTAAGAGCAATTATATGCCTCCTATCCCACATGATGTGGAATGCTTCTGTAAGATGTGTGAGAAGGATATATATGATTATTTCACTAAAAAGCAGAAAAGATGTAAATTTTTCAACCTAACAAAACTAGAACAGCAATCACTTAGAGAACTGAGAACTAATCCTGCTTTAACCATTAAACCTGCAGACAAAGGTGGGGCAGTAGTTGTTCTCAACACTGCTGAGTATGATACCACTATGTTAGATATGTTAGCGGATACCAATACCTATTCCGTAGTATCTAAGACCTTTGTGGATAGCCTAGTGAAAAGAATACAAGAAGACTTGTATGACCTTTTACTGTGTGGGCAAATCAGTTGTGAACTATATGAATATCTTATGGTTGAATATCCTACATTACCAGTCATTAAAGGTTTGCCCAAGATCCACAAAAACACTATTCCTGTACCTATGAGACCAATAGTGGCGAGTGAACGTTGGTGCACTTACACCATATCCTCTTTTTTAGAGTGCATGTTGAGACCGCTTGTGAATGACATTCCCAGTATACTATCAGATTCTTACCAATTGATAGAGTCTTTAAAGGACTTCAAATTAGATGGAGATGTATCTAAATATCTCTTGGTAACTATGGATGTTGTTAGTCTCTTTACGAGTATACCCAATGATCAGGGACAACAATCCATTAGTGAATTGTTACACTGTAGGTCACAATATACAAAAAATAGACAGATACTGATCAATTACTTGCTTGAGTTAGTACTTAACAACAATGTTTTTCTGTTTAAAGATAACATCTATTTACAGAAGTGGGGGGTTGCCATGGGCACCCCCTGCGCAAACAGCTATGCGAACCTTGTTGTTTTTCAATGGGAGAGTAACCATTTATTCAAGCACAATCAGTTCAGTAATGTTAGACTCTATAAGAGGTTTGTGGACGATGTACTTTTCGTATGGGAAGGTAGTCATAGTGAGTGTGTCAACTTCATTAGAGAAGTAGAATCCATGAGCTCTTTTCTTAAGTTTACTGTTGAAACCTCGAGTTCAGAGGTTAATTTTTTAGATCTAACCCTAAAGCTCAATATAGGTGGTAATATTGCTACAACATTGTTTAGGAAACCCACTTGGAAGAATTCTCTTCTAAGATTTGAAAGTATGCATCCTAGACACACTTTCTCAGGCATTGTAACCAGCCAATTGAACAGACTATCTAGGATATGTACTGATGAGGTTGACTACCTAAAGGAAGTAACCTTTCTAGAGCAACTCTTTAAAAACAGAGGTTATAACAATAAACTGCTAGGAGAATGTAGAAAGAGAGTATCAGGTACATCTACCATTATGCACACCTCTGTACATAGTTCATATGGAGCACTACGCAGAAGTAAGAAAAGATATGCTGATTCAGCTACTGTATCTTTCACACTTAAATATCTGACGATGTGTTCAATATCCAGAACATAATTAGGAAGAACTGGAACATCTTAAGTATGGATTCAAACACTGCACAGTTAGCTGGTAGCCGTCCGACTTTCAGCTACAGGAACAGCAGTAATCTCAAACAGATACTATGTATAGATAAATTCAGTCATTTTAGTAAGTGTTTGACATCTGACAGGGTAGGCACTTTTCCTTGTGGGAGATGCCATATGTGTTCCCACATCTCAAAGGAACAGTCCTTTGAACATCCTCAAGGTTTATATGTTTTCCATCCAAAATATTTCCACAATTGTAATACCACAAACTTGGTCTATTTGGCCACGTGTGCATGTTGCCTCCGTTTTTACGTGGGACTTACAAAAAGGAGACTTAGAGACAGGTTATATAACCATCTCTATGATATCAGGAAAAGAAATGATCAAAATGCACTGGCAAAACATATCATTGATCATGACTCCCATTATTTTACGTTTAAGGTGTTGCAAGTGCTTAGAGAGAATCCAAGAGGAGGAGATGTGGTAAATGACCTAGCATGTTTAGAGCTCAAATGGATACTTGTGTTGAGAGCTCAGTTTGCCCCAGGTTTAAACCAATGGCTATCCCTAAAACCCATCCTGAATAGCAGACCTTTATGAGGGATTTTTGATTAGCCACCAGGATGTATGTCTAAATCATTATTCATGTCAGGTATTCTGTTTTTTTACTTTTATTATGTTCATTTCTATAACACTGACATCTTCTACATTGGTGAATTGAATAAAAGTTACACTGCTATAGTGTTTTGGTCCCAACATCTTAAGATGGTTTGACATGATACACATTTTAGGTTGATGTTGACCTATGAAAGGGCTCACTATAAGTGTGTTTAATATTGGGTGAGATTCATTTCATTTCATATTGAGAGGACGGTAATAGCTCCAGTGTGAATATATTATTTTGAGTTATTATACATTTTTTTCCTTTTCCCTTTTTCTTTTTCTTCTTTTTCACTTCTTTCTTCTTTTTCATCTTATACATCTCATTCTACCCAGTTACTTATGGCTGGCTAGCCAGAGGGTGTACTTTCCATGGCTCCAGGAATTGTTGGGTAGTTTTTTGAGTTTTTTGAGTCCTTGTTTAGGACATGTTGTTGCTTGCTGCAATATTAGATTGCTCTTTTATAGATATTTTAGAGCTTTATATTGTATATACATGTCCCACATCACTTCTCCTTAAGAATGGATTGATAATATGCACGACACTCTTGTGTTGCTGTTTGCCCTATGAGGTCGTGCTGCGATGCACTTCATGCTGTGTACGTACACTCCACATTCATTCGGAGTTATGTTGTGTTATTTTTCATAGTTATTTATTGGTATGCTTTTCAGTAGCAGTGAGTAGTTGGTGTGATGGATTTCTATACATAGTCCTTGTACATTGGTTGTGTATTTCATACCTCTTAAAACAACAGTAGGACCTATTTTTTATAATCTCTGTGTTGTATATTGTTTCAACTGTGCTGGAAAATTGTGCTCTACCTGCTATACATAGCAGTTGCAGGTTGACATGTTTACTTCCCACGTCACATCCGGTAACTTTTGGTTTCCTTTGTTGTTCTTTAGTTCTTTGCTGCTTGAGTGTCGGCATTGAAGTTAGTCTGAGGATATTATTTTCTTATGATGGTATGGTGAGTTGTATTCGATTCCTTAATAGAGAGCAGAGATGAGCCGTTACGGCTTGTTGTCGCTTGTGCAATAATATGCTTCACGAGCTGCAGCTTAGAGACTTTTTGCTCTTTTCTGTTATGATTGACGTTCAGAGACTGGTTCCCTGAGAAACAGTCTCACTGTTTAGTAGGTTACTTTTATTTTGCTTCATTCTACATTAGCAGTTCACTCACCATGTGAGTGGTTTTTATCTCTATCATTATATGAACCAACAATCTCTTTGTCTGACTAGTTGATTCAACCAGTTGGATGTTAATATTAGCTCCATTGTTCTCATATGTTGAGAGACCTCTTGATGAGGCTTAAATGACTTGAGAGCTGTATAACCATTTCATAGAGTTGCAGGAAGATGATCCGCTGTGTGTAAACTATTTTGGATTACAAGTTCCAAATTTAATATTTTTTGAGACACGCTAGTGTTCAATAACGAGTCCCTGGATTATGTTAGTAAACATAACTGTGAGTAGAGTGGGGCCAGTAGAACCGCTGTGTGCAATTTTATGAGAGATCTCCTTGGGAGTGCATCTCCATATTTCAGTCTAGAAACATTCTGTTTTAGACATGAGTTGATGGTCCGATGAGTATTACAGTAACGTTTTATGTTTGTGCTTGAGATGTCTCAGATGTGTTTTAGATGCGTTTGAACAGTTTTTGTTATGTTATGTGATACACGCATCGTATTTGGAAATTTCTTTTAAAAAAGTTTTATGTTTTATGACACGTGAAGTCATTATTCATTTTTTACATACTGTTTGAAGAATTGATGTTTGAGCCTTTATAATTAGTTTTTAATTGCCTGATTGCTTAATATTCCCGCCTAAATGTATGATTTTAAACTATTTCTGTCTTATTTAAATAAGCGGCTACTAGGTTTGAATTGTAATTATCTGAGGAAGCATAGCTCCGCTATGCGAAAGCGCTTATTTATTGCAATTTTATTCATTGTGTTTTAGTCTATTAAACATTTTGCATTGTTTATAACGGAGATTGTTTTTCGTGGTGACTCCTTTACGTTCTACATTTTGGTTTATTTATAAATCTGTAGTAGATGTTGATTTTCGGACCTAAAAGATATTTTGGGTAAATAGTTGGTGAAAAGAGAGGAAAGGGCAGGACGTGGTGAAGTTTTGTATATAATTTTAAATTCTGTCATTAGCTGAATGTAGGAGAGATAGTGTGGAAGTTCTAACCAATTTACAGAATGTAAAGCTGCACAGAGGTGGGTGGAACAGGAGACATTTTGTTGAAAATCTGGTAATCTTATTGTAGCAGGTTTCTAGTTTGGATTTTAGGTTAGAGGATAGGTTTGTGAGTAGCAGAGCCCCATACATCAGAGAAGGAAGAAGATATGTGATGGCTAGGATCTTTTTTTGTAGTGTGGCTATGAAAGCATTTGTGTCTGTATAGTAAGCACAATTTTCTATGAGATTTTTTGATGTTGTGTTAGACATGAAGATTACATTTGAAGTGTTCATCTATTATAACACCTAATAGTTTTGTATCAGAGACTATTTCAATTGTTGTGGGAGAGTATAATGAATTGGTCTTTGTTTAGTGAGGTACAAGACTTAGGCATAAAAAACAAGAAGCTTGGTTTTGTTAGGATTGAGAAGCAAGAGATTTTTTGGTAAGCTGGTTTTCAATGGAAGAGGATGCTAGTTGAGTAATGCTTTGGAGCTTGGGAATGGAATCAGCAGAGCAAATGATTGTAGAATCATCAGCATATTGAATAAGAGAACCATGAGTAGGACATATGTGGAGCCTATTAATGAATATGCTGAAAAGTAGGGGCCACGGTATGGAATGTTGGGTACCCCTGTGGAGTTAAGAAGATAGGAAGAGAGGGAGGAGTTACATGTAACAGATTGTTGCCTATTTGTTAAATAGCATGAACACCGATTAAGTGATGGGAGAAGAATCCAGTTAGAGAGAGCTGGCTCAGAGGAAAGGGGTGAGACACAGTATCAAAGGCTTTGAAAAGGTCTAGGAATATGGATGAGATGAAACTACCAGCGTCCCTAGATTTATTCATTGTGTCCATGAAAGAGATGATAGCAGTCATTGTGATGTGACCTGGCCTGAACCCATGTTGAGTAAGAGACAGACTTTGATTTGTGGTGAGAGCAAGAAGTTGAGACTGTACACATTTTTTCAAGAATCTTGGAAATTGGGGCAAGAATAGCAATTGAATGGTAGTTGGAGATTTGTGCGGTTGCTGCCTTTATGGAGAGGTAGATTAAATGACAGTGTCCAGGTCTTTGGACCATAGAATTTGAGTATGGATCTATTTATTAAGAATGCTAATTGAGAAGGCAATTGCCTCTACAGCAAGTCTTAGATATGTTGTTGGAAGATTTCTGCATTTGAGCATGGTTTAAGTTTGAAGATATCAGTAGAGTTTTTGTAGGATGGAGAGGGAGGTGTGTGGGAGGGGAGGGAAGAATCTGAAAAACTAGTTGAAGAGATGTTTGAATTAGTATATGTCTGGATAAAGTTGGATGTTATGCTGGATATAGTGTTTAAAAAGGGTTGTTGAAGAGGGAGACTATAAATGAATTATTTTTTGTTAGGAAATGGTGTGGGATTGGCCTTTGTACCTGGGTTTAAGAGTGAGGAAATGCCTGTCCAGAATTTGTTGGCATTGTTATTGTTGTTGGGCTAGATATTTAGGTAGTAATCTTTTTTGTCTTTGGTTATTTGTTTTTTTTTTTTTTTTACATGGTTATGGAGTTGCCTGTAATGTTGTAGGGTGGTAGGATTTTTGTGTTTTTGCCATAGTTTGCACACGTTATCTCTGTTTTGCATTAGTTGTTTTGTTGACTGTGTTAGCCAGAAAGCTGAATTAAATGTTTCCATTTTCATGAAGGGAGATGCAAGTTTATTTACGGTATCAAGGAATAAGTTGTTGAAGCAGATGACAGCTTCATCTAGGGGGTGTTCTTTAGAATATTTCAATGTATTTGCTTTAATAGGTAGATGAATAGTTGAGGGCCAAAGTTGGTTAGGTTCCTATAGTGTTTATACTGGTGTTCTTTTTGGATGCATGAATTTGGAAGTTCTGAAGATGAAAGCAGGGAGATGATCACTTAGAGTATTTGGTATAGTGCCTGCTGATTTTGTTAGGATCAGTGACTAGTATTCAATCTAGGATGAAGCCTTCAGAGTAGGATTTGTTAAATATAGTAGGTGATGTAATTAGTTGGGTAAAATGAAATACGTTTTTTATTAGAGGAGGGATGATTTGAGCAGATGTTGGCCCAGTTTATATTTAGTTCTCCTAGAATAATTGTTTTGATTTTGGTAGTACTGGAGATCCATGAAGGATATCCTCAAGGATAGGTATATTATTGCTTGGGGGAATGTAAATAACTATGATGCATATTTTCTTGAAGTTGTTTATTTTTAGAAAGGAGATTAGAATTTTTGCAGTAGCAAATTTTGGGATGGAGTTGGTGAAGGGGGTTATTTAATGTGAACTAGGGTAGAAAAGGGTGACTCCTCCTTTTTTGTGGTGTCTATCAAGTCTAAGGGTACTGAATCTTGAGACGGGGAGGAATTTTGAGTCTTTTATAGTTGGTTTGAGCCAGGTTTCAGTGGTGGCAATAATGTCAGGTTGGTAGAGGGAAGTCCAGGAATGAAAGTCTATTTTATTGCGAATGCCTTGGAAACCGAGAGTGATGAATTTTAGGGTTTTGAAGGAGATAGGTTGAGTGGGGAAGGTAGGTGATGTGGGGCCTGGATTGGGTTGAATATCCCCACTGAAGGAAATGTAGAGAATTTATGTGTATGGACTGGGCTCTGTAGTTGTTTTCTAGGTCTGTTGATGTACATGTATGAGATGGGAGTGGGTATAGTTATGGGTAGACATTTTCATTTGGGGAAGAGTAAGGGTGCAATGGGAAGAGATTGGGTGATATACCGGAGTAGCAGTCTGAGGCTGTCAGAGCAATGGATGTAAGTTTAGGGGTTATGGTAGTAGGATTGAATGTAGTTAGTTCAGTAAACAAATAGAGAAACAGGCAGTTATGGAAGAAGAATGAAGCATAGATCAGAAATGAATATATTGTAAAAAGAGACAGAGATAGTAAAGCAAAAGTGAACAGTTAGATATGGTATAAGGATGCAGTTAGGTTGGGAAAGAGTGGTTATGTAGATAAAATGAATTGGGAAAAGTAAGTAAAAGCAGTTAGTGGGAGACGTAGAGGGGAAGGGGAGGTTGTTGGATGAAAAAGTAGGAGGGAATGTAAGAGTAAGGTGAGTTAATAATAATGGGTGTGGTTTAATGGTATAAGTTTAGGAGTAGTGGGTGTGGGTGAGATTTGGGGGCAGGGTAGGGGAGCAGAGAGAGCCTGAGCATACCTGGTTATATAATCTGTAAACAGCACAGATCAAGATGCCATGACCTTTTTCACTCTCCACATTCCCTCAGGAAATACCGTTAAATATAACTCCCCCTACTATCACTAGGGAACAGGTCTTTAATGCTCTCTCTAAGACCAAGAATACTGCATATATAAAGAAAGAGAGAAAGAGAAATATTTATATATATATATATATATATATATATATATATATATATATATATATATATGGATCCCTATCAGATGATAGAAACTTCATTTGACTGAATCCCATTTGACTGAGACTATAAGACTGAAATTCAAAATACTTAAAAATCACTTGACTGTAACCCATAATACTGAAATGAATGATAAATTTCTACATACTGAATTGTAAAGTGGACGATATAAAACCAGAATAGGCGGGGGGGCTATGCCCACCACACACCCCCAGTGTGGGGGCTGTGCCTCCCACATCCCCTCTAACTATATATATTAACTCCAGGATCGCACTACATTGAAGAAAAGGTATATGTTGAAATTTACCATTGTAAGATTTCAGTATTATGGGATTCAGTCAAGTGATTTTTCAGTATTTTGAAATTTCAGTCATATGATCTCAGTCAAAAAAGTTTCAGTCATATAAAGTTTCTATCATCTGATAGGGATCTATCTATATATATATATATATATATATATATATATATATATATATATATATATATATATATAGACATATACATACATACACACACACACACACACACACACACACACACACACACACACACACACACAGTACACAGCACAGAGCACACAGACACACACATATATACTTACACACTCAGTTAAGTATTTTTGGCCCTGTTATAATATAAAAGTCAAAGTTGTCAAGGTTTATCATTTAGTGCTTCATTCACCATCTATGTCATTTCATCTCTACTGTTGTAGGAAGAAAATAATATGATGCTAGACAGAAAGGTAAACATTTATGTGGAATGCAAGATTATTTAACAATCCGTCATTCCCTTTACAGAAAACTCATTTCCTTAGAAGCATCCCTTGTCACTTAGATACTTGAAAATATCTATTTAGAGATTTGAAAACATTTCTTCAATTCAGAGTATGTTAATAATTCTCTGGATTTACTGCATCATGAATAACTCTCACTGACAAAAAAAAAATCTCACTGAAGTACCCTAGGGGTGGTGGCAGCATTACAACAAACTCCCTGCTTAGTCTAACATTTTGAGATAAAGCTGTAATAAAATACAGAACAATAATACACATGCAGAAGAGCAGGAATTACAATATTGGGGTGAATGATGAAAAAATGGGGATCATTTGTCAAAATATATGGTAAACAAAAATGTAAGCACTATTTTTACCCTCCAGACATTAATGCTTGAATATCAGTGCCTACCTATATCTTTTTTTTTTTTTTGCCTGTCTGTGCATCTATTCACCTGTCTATCTATGTAACCATTTCTCTATTTTTCTGACAATGTCTATGAATCTAGTTTTGTGTGTGTATGCACTTCCCCACAGAAATGTTCACAACTCCTAGGTTACTCTAGGGTGAAATAGAGAATGCTGTCAAAAGATAGTGGTCACCCATTCACTACAATGAAATTAGTCACACTGCAATTAGTTAGAGCAGAGCTCTGGGGTGAGGGCTGTGTGTCAGTGTGTATATTTGTGCATGTGGACATGTGCTTCCATGTCTTTTGCAGTATGAATAAGGCAGAATTAATCTGTATTAGTATGAAGGGATTAGTTAGGGCTGCTGAGTCTGTATGTGTATGTGTGTGTGTGTGTGTGTGTGTGTGTGTGTGTGTGTATGTGTGTGTGTGTTTCTGCATGCACACAGGTGTATATGTATGGGTTTGTGTGTGTGTGTGTGTGTGTGTGTGTGTGTGTGTGTGTGTGTGTGTGTGTGTGTGTGTGTATGTGTGTGTGTGTGTGTGTGTGTGTGTGTGTGTGTGTGTGTGTGTGTGTGTGTGTGTGTGTGTGTGTGTGTGTGTATGTGTGTGTGTGTTTCTGCATGCACACAGGTGTATATGTATGGGTTTGTGTGTGTGTGTGTGTGTGTGTGTGTGTGTGTGTGTGTGTGTGCGTGCGTGTGTGTGTGTATGTGTGTGTGTGTGTGTGTGTGTGTGTGTGTGTGTGTGTGTGTGTGTGTGTCGCACAGGTGTATTGTATATGTGCGCATTTCTGTGTGTGTGTGCACACATGTTTGACTGTATGTGTATAGGAGTGACTTTACTAATGGGATACGTGGGCTGCTAGGCACGACCATGGACAATCTATGTCCTAAAAGGTACATGTCTAGTTAGTGGCATATATGCTCAGGTGCTCCAGTAAACAGGTGGAGTTATGGAACTGAGTGGACAATGTCAATTATCCTGTCCTGGGAAAGGAAGAAGATGCAGCTCATTGTAGAATCGGGGTGGTCTTCAATTTGACTCTACAGAGTAGCATGTTTTTATGCGGTTGGCCTGGTAGTAATCTGCATGTTCTCTCTCTCTCATTAAGAAATTATTTAGAAGTCACAGCCACAGGGGATTAGAAAGTCTGGTGTTCTGTACTTTGCCTGTTCACAGATAGATTGTTGATACTACATCACTCACAATTAATTGAGTTGAATGGATGGGTTTTAAGTTTCCCACCCTGAGCAAGAAGCAAAAGGCATGAAAGGCTCTTACTTAACTGTGGAAGAAATAGGACTGTGTCTCATCCTGAAGGAGAAACAAATGGTTTACCTTGGGTGTTAGATGGAAGTTTATAGTAATGGTGAGGAGAGGGCATAAAAAAACTCACTTAAGTATTGGAAATAAAACTGGGAAAAGTATTTAAGTGTACTAAAACTTTAATGTCTCCGCTTTTCATCCACAAAAAACGTCATAAAAAAAAAAAAAAAACACTTAAGACATATTGGTCACAATTTAAATACAAAAACCCAATCAAAAAACACCTTCAATTAGCTTGATCAATAAAATAATTAAGAACATAGCAATGAGAAAAGATCCGAGAAAAATGTATAAATATGTTTAAGTTAAAAATCACAATGGATTCAGTTAAAATACTGTAATGCAAGACAAATATTAACCAGCACCTTATAAAATGCACTTTAATACTTAACTATTTGCTCTGTTAACTCTGAGTCTTCTATCTTATAAAAAACACTTAATATCAATAAAGTCATACAGTCCAGGATAGTCATCAGCTTTTAACTTGACTTGCCATATATTTTCTCTCTTTTCTATATGGTTCTTGTAATCTCCACCCCTTTTGTCAACTGGCACCTGTTCTAATACAAAGAACAAAAGCTTTTTTAAAATTACTGAAGACTGTAATGTGCTTACACAGGGCATTGTCAGTGTCTTTACGTTTATTAGCATACAGATGTTCTTTTATTCCTGTATTCTTTTATTCAAAGCTGTGGTGGTCATTCCTACATAGAAAGCCTCTCACCCTGTGCACATACTGACATAAACAACCCCTGTAGTGGTACATGTAAACCTTCCCAAAACCATAATTATCTTTTCTATATGGGGAAATATAATAAAAGTATCAGAGGTAACTAATTTTGCCAAAGTATTATCATGTTGGAATAACGTTTTTAAAATAAGTTTTTACTATTCACAAAAAAAGGTTTATCACCTACTGCCCTGTATAAATCTGCATTCCCTTTTAAAATACTCCAGTTATTATGTATGCAATTTTGAATTGCATGGTCATCTACTGACATATCTAAAGTAGACACTAAAGTATTGTTTGTGGATTTGTTATCAGCTATAACTTTGTCTAAAGACTGTTGGTGTAATATGGGAGTAAAGTTGATCTTTCATTAACTACTTCAGTAGCACTAGTTGATAACAGTTATTCCTTATAACTTCCATCTAAAAACAGTGAAGTAATAAAATAAATCTCCTCTTCAAAAACTGTATCATCTGTACTTAATCTAGATGCCTGAACAAACTGCCCTCTAGGTATGTTTTTATTTATATATTCGGGATGATTATTACTGTAGTGCAAACAGCAATTTGAAAAGAAAATTTATTTTCTATAAATACTACTATCAAAAGAATTATTAATAATGTCCCATGTCAAAGAAATATCTAAAAAATGTACTACTGAGCCTGCATTAGCTACAATAAATCTTAAGAAATCAGGGCTTTTGTTTAATTATCTAGGAATAATTAACAATCATTTAAACTACTTTTCATAATGAAAAACAAATCATCTATAAACCTATTAAAAATACACATTTTTCCCAAAGTAGGCATTGCAAGGTAAAATTTCATACTCCCACCTGCCAAAAACTAAATTGGCATAGGCTGGTGCTACTGCTGAACTCATTGCAACACCCTTAATTTGTTGATAATATTTTTCATTAAACAAAAAGTAGTTGTGGTCCAACAATACCTCCAAAAGGAAACAAACCAAATTAATTGAATCACTAGAATAAGATGTTTTATGTGCAAACATTATCCAACATAATATATTCCTGTATCTCATGGGGTGCTGGTAAACAAGGAGGTTATATCCACAGTAAACATGGCCATCTCATCTCCTTCATATTTATAAACTTCATTAAATTTACTTATATAATCCAGGAAATCCCAAGAATCATGTAAATAGGAAGGTAGTCTTTCTACTAGTGGATTTAAAATGCTGTCCATATAATGGGAAATACCCTTAGTAATGCAGTAGGGTGCAGACACAATAGGTCTGAAATGATCTGTTCTTATGTATTTTAGGTATGCCAAACAGAATTCCTAATTCAGGGCTATCAAGGGATATAAAATTATTCTACTTATAATCTATCTGACCATTCATTAACATATCATACAGGAATGCCTTAATATAACTGTAACAATGATGCATATAATCTAACATAATTCTTTGTATTCCTCAAGATTTAACAACATTCCATCAATGGCTTTAACATAATCTTGCTGATACATTATGAGCAGTCTCCTTCCCTTACCTGCCTTCATGGTTTGAAAATGTTTCAAATTTTAAGTTCAACCAAAGCTGCCCACTCTGCATTTAAATTATAAAAGCAATTGTTTTTACTGCTAAGTACCATCATAGTATCACACTTACAACTCTTTACAAAAACTTTGAGGGTATTAGGTAATTTAGGGTTACAAAAGAAGGTTTAAAATAATGGCTATTAGTACTTGCATCTTGAAATAAAAAGTGTAAATTATGTTTCCTAGTATAGTACTTTAATTCCAAAAGCATATTAATCAGGTTGGCTCTTTGGGAAGGTAAAAAATTCAACCCAAGACTTAACTTATTCTGAACTGAAGTAAACTAAATGTCTGTTAAGTTAAACAATTTACAACCAAAACTCACTGTATGTCCAATACCTAGTCCCTTTTGCAATGGTACTTGTTTCTTACTCAATTCCAAGTTGCAAGTAGTGGCTCCTTGATTGGAAACAGATTTTTTGAAGTGAAAGCATGATAATTCTCTCCTTTATCTTCTTTGAGATATAAGGGAAGGTCCTTAAATGTATCTCCAAACTCTCCTTCTTCCAAAAGGTTAGCCAAGCTGACTAGACAGCTATTCATTTTTGTTTCGGGATTCCTCTGCTTATCTTCAATTAGCTCAGGCGTTTCTCTTAAAGGAGACTGCACCTCTCTTACTGAAACAACACTGGAATGGGCTCCTGCTGCAGTATTCTATTGAGTTTAAACAATGAATCAGTCAAAGGGAAAGCCTTTTTGAGTTCATAAGCCTCCCTTATTTTCTTCTGCTTGCAAACAACAATTTTCTCAAATCTCTTTAATGAGATAAAAATGTTATCATATCCGGCTGTCATTTCTATAACAGACTGCAACATTTATAACACCTGCTCATCTGTCCTTATAATGTTCTCCTTCAGACTGCATGAGTCTCTTGTTTTTAACTAAAGTTTTTAATTATAGCTAGTAGTTAGCACAGAGGAAAACACCTTTAAGCAAATTGCCATCACCTTGAACTTCCATTGGCTCAATGTTAGAAGGATTTACAAGAAACTCGTTTACACCCCATATTGGGTTGTTAGAAGCCGACGGTATGTTTGTACAATTATCCTTCAAACATTCAACTTACCCTGCAAGCGGATTAAAAGACTTCTGTAAATTATTCAAAGCAGTTTGCAGGTCCATAATATTAAGTTCCTGAGTATCTAGAACAGTATGTATGGTAAGATCAAGTAGTTCATCTCCATTTCCAGAAGCCATTGGTTACTTCTAAACCACATGAACTCAAATAAAAGAAGAAAAAAAAAAACAATATGTGGAAAAATCTGACTCAAAGCATAAAAAAACGTGGAGCATCTGAAATAAAAATGTGAAAAGTTTTAAGCATACTAAAACTTTAACGTCTCCTTTGTTTGCCAAGAAAAGACTTCATAGACATATTATTTGTAGACATCAGTCAGATTCTTAAAGAGGTTGTGAGGCTATTGAATGTTATAGTGACAGATGGCATCCTGTCTATTTTATGTTTCATTTCTTTGCAACTAAATTGAAATGTCTCAATAAAGAATACAACAAATAAAAAGAAGGGTTGGGAGGGTGGCCTAATGGTTAAGGTGTTTGCCTTACAAACACAAAGTGCAGGGTTTGAGTCTCACAAGGGATAATTGGCTAAGCTTAAAATAGCTTGCAAGAGCAGTTAACTTAGTAAGAATCTATGAATCTATGAAAAAGACAAGGCTATGTATCTTTTTTTTTTTCTGTCAGGAAAGTATTTTAGCAGAAGATCAAAAATGCCTCTTAAAGAAACTAATTGTGTTACCAGAAGACATGTTCTAATAAACAGAACTAAAAGACAAAATGTCCTCACTAATCAGTAGCATAGATACAACAAAGCATGAGGGAAGATACGTGATCAGAGTATCGTAAGTAACATCATTTTCTTCTTTATTCCCAGCTTAAGATGTTTGGATTTGGATTTCCTCCTTTATTTTATTTATCTTACCCTGGCCAAAATCTTAGAAAAATGCATCCATACCCAGATGCTAAACTATCTCCTAGACAGCAACATCCTGTCACCTACTCAGCATGGTTTCAGACCTGCCCATAGTACCACTACAGCTCTCCTCTGTTTCACAGACACAGTAAACCGTTTCAGAAATGAAGGCCCACAAGTGTCAACTCTTTTTTTTGGATATGTCCAAAGCATTTGACACAGTCTCATACCAAATCCTGCTAAACAAACTAAACCAATATCATCTATCAAATTCCACTCTTACCTGGTTCTAAAGCTACTTAACTGACAGGTACCAAGCTGTGAAATTGGAAAATTATCTCTCTCCTCAGCTGCCCATAACTGTAGGAGTCCCCACAGGGTTCTATCTTAGAACCACTACTATTCACAGTCTTCACAAATGACCTCCACACAGCATGCATCTATAATTCAGTATGCAGATGACAGTACCTTAATATGAGCTGCACAAAACATTCCCACCCTCCTGCAAACAACTCAACTAGCATTCTCTGACACTGAAAACTACCTTACCAAAGCCGTACTTATTCTCAATCCAAAGAAAACTCAGCTTATGATTATAATCAGTTCTAACAAAAACGCTAACAGTCAATTCACTATCTACTCCACAAATGCTACTCCAATTGCTCCAGTGGCACAGGCTAAGCTTTTGGGAATAACCATAGACTCCCACCTAAAATTTGATAGTCATCTCAACTTAACTATTAAAAACGTACATGCCAAACTGGGGTCACTCTACCATATCAAACCATTTCTTACCAACAACACAAGATCAGCTATTGCTCACTCCCAACTTCTATCCAGCCTACTCTATGCATCTCCCATTCTGACTAATCTCAACAAAACTGAACTAAGCAAAATGGAAGCCTGCTATAACAGAATTGCCCGCTTTGCTGCAAATTGCTCATATAGAACTCATCACTGTACTGCTTTGAGACAGCTCCACTGGCTTGAACTGCCCAACCTACTAACCTACAATCAGCTCTGCCTCTGTCATTCTATCTATTACCTCCCCAATAAGTGTCCTGCCCTCAAAAACCTAGTACAACATCACTCAGCCAAAAGGCCTCTTAGATCATCAAGCAAACTACTACTAGAAGTCACCAACAGCTACAATAGCTTTGGAGATGCACTATATAGTAGTTCAGTGGCTAAAAAATGGAACTCTGTCCCTACTAGCATTCAAAACACATAATCCAAAGCCTCCTTTAAAGACCTCATCAGGCAACATCTCAAGCAAAGTTGGCACTGCCATGATTGCTCCCCAGGCTAGTGAAAGTGGATAACATATACATACTAAATCTAGAGCACTTGATAATAGTTTTCAATCTTACTCACAAACACTGGCTAATCTACAATGTATGTACTGTACCTGTGTACTATGTATGTATTCTACCTATGTTCCAAATTTCAGCTGTACACCACAGATCTATTAATTACCTTTATTTTTAAAATTAATATATTTTTGTTTGTTTTCTCCACTGCAACTGTTTATGTGCTGCATACCAATGTAAAAACATGTCTCTTGTAATTTGCGTGTATACTGGTCATGTCTAAATAACTAAATGTGTCTATAATTTTTCTTTGTGGAGCTTTTCTCCCCGGGCCTCTGCTGAAAAAGGGCCTTTTCGGCTCCGTCAGACACTCCCGGTTAACAAATGTAAAATAAATAAAATAAAATAATAAAATAAATCTTTCTCTTCCAAAATGTAGTAGTCCCAGCTGTAACATAAATCTTGATAAAAGTTCTTATACTAAATCAGAGTTTTCCTGCTGTACATATCTTGTATATAATGAATGCAAATTACTGTTGGACTTTCCATTGCAGTTATTATCATATGCAATGTAGCTGTCCAGGGAGTGGATATTTTCTCCATAACACTAAAGCTCCATCTTCATACAGGAATCTGTGTATCCAGAGTAAAGTGCCTCAATATCTCCACCAAGATGGTTGGAAAGAGGTTTGAAACATGAGTAAATATTAATCCTATAGATATTATTCTTATGATATACCTTTAGCTCATGTCCTTCTTTTACAATAGATAATGAGCTCATATTTCAAATCAAATTCTTAAAACAGGCAGAGTCGTTGGGCCACAACCTTAAATTATTAAATTAAATCATCTTCAAGTGACAATTGTGGCTTACATGCTTGTTTATTCTATATATGAATCATTATATCTTAACCATATTCAGGTCCTAATTCACTAATTCTTTAGTATGAAGGTTTTTTTCTCATATTGTTCATATATGCTTGTTATCCTCTGCAATCTTTGGCACAATTTTAGGAAAGAGCGTAGATAGACCAGATGCTCACAGTAGCAAATTGTAGGAAGCACCGGTCAATGCATGGAAATTAAAGAAAATATATAAGGCTTTCATAGTTTACAAACTCCTATTCAGTGATTATGATCACTTAATTACAACACATAAACTGTTAGACTGTTAAAACTGTTTTCTTTCAAAGACAGCAAAGACTTATGAGGTTGCAACATAATAAACACATTTTTTTATTATTTTTTTTTTGTTCTCATGATTAATCATAAATTTATACTATGAACCTCACTCTATATATGTATGATGACACAGAAAGCTTACAAAATGTATTCCTGCCTCATCTTCATGCATTTTCTTAACAGCATAGAAAACATAAGCATGCAAACACAGAACATTTATTTTAAAAAATCTAACAACTTGCTGCTAGCATAAAAAGTATGAACGTTTGGAAGCTATTACTAAGCTATTGTGATCTTAGGTAGTATGGATAGGAACATCAAAAGAGTACTTGCCCAGGGTATCAAACTCAGCTGTTACAACTCAACTTCATGACCCACATTTTAAGTCATGAAAATATCTATTTCCACAGCAGCTACAGCAGAAAAAAAAGCGAAAAAGCCCCTAACCAAGAAGGTTGTCTTCTGTGAAGCAACCATCTTCAGTGTATTTTATTCATTGTTCCATGAAGCATAATGTGATTAACTGATGAAAAAGGCAATAAAAGCAGAAACACCAATAAATAAAGTATGGTTTATTAGAATTTCAATCCTGTAGCAATTCAGCTTATGCCTTCAAGGAGACTGGAAAATCTTTTCAGCTCTGACAACAAATTTAAATGCAAAATCATTATAAGTAATTAACCAATCACAAATACAGAGAATAGTTAAATAAAGCTATTAATGGGAGCTGAATAGCTACATATAAATGGTTTAAGAAATGAATGCTAATTGTGTGTTCAAACCCATTGCAAAAACAGTATTATGCTTAAATATAAATGACACTTCTAATTTGTTTAAAGCCCGTTTCTTGTCTCCTTCCAGCCAATATTGGGTTACTTGACACACAAAATTTAAAACCACTTAAACTTCCCTAATTGTGGGTATATACATACATTGGAAGTAAGTGTTGTTGTGTCCTGACATTTTTCATTGTGCATTACAGTTCACTGTATCATTCTGTATAACAAGATAAACAGAAATATGCCTAAACTACATAAACACTAGTACAAAGTAAGAAGTCACAACAGAAGGATGCTGTTATACAATTTATTAGAAAGTAATCGAATCCCCCTCATCTTTCACAGAAGCAGGTCATCATTAAACATTCCTTGGTTTGTTCTAGGTAAGATAAGGCCTGATATCAATTTCAGCAATGGCAGCAACTGGTTTACTGATGTTTGTCTCATCCTAGAATAAGTTATTCATTGATTTGTTTCATACTGAGAAGTATAAAACAAAATAGTAAAACACAAAACATTTTTTGCAAGGATCAAAGTTCCCCTTCACCTAGAAAGAAAGAACTTGGCTGCCACATCTCTCTTACTTACATCTTTCATATGCATGGTCAGACAACACCAAAGAAAAGTGCAAATCTCCACTTAGGTGCACATACAACTTGCACAATCAAGTCAATATAGTTTTCATAAACCTTGATCAAAGAAATCACATCAAACCTGATGACAAAAAACACACTGATTGCATTATAAGATAAGTGAGTAGTTCATACAACTGCTAACACAGAGACATCTAGTCATGTGATGAGTTATTTACAGTGGGAGCAAATTGCCAAGTCTTCAGAGAAATAATTGTCATAGTCTCATAGACAGTTACTAGCATATCAGCCTAAGAGCTATTTTAAGCCTAACCAAGCTTACTTGAAATTTACCAAAATATTAATGAAGTGTGTTAGTGCGCCCCAAGGAATTTTATCGTTTTGATATAGGCTTATACATATCAAGTGTTCAAGGACTGCTCTTCTCCATTAGGGATGTAGGCACCAAACTAGGCATAAATTTGCAATGTGAATATGGGTAGAACTGAGCTTTGCTTTACATGGATTGGAAGCCTGTTCCAGAAAAGGGGTAATCTTTCAGACATACAGCTCTCCCTCAAACATGTCCTGTTTAGGTCCTTAGAATGAGTATTAAAGAAGCTATTTTGTTTTGAAGATGTGCAACAAATCTGTCAGTGTGGAATCAAAGGAAACTTTGCAGGTTAAATAAAGATCACTGTGCAACAATCTGTAGGAGACTGATGCTCAAGTGTATATGGCTTTGAGACGGCCAGCATATGACTTATTTACTCCCTGTATTCTTAAAGAAAGTTTAAATTAAAATAATATAACTTGCATTTAAAATAAATTAATTAAATTAAAGATAAATGTCTGTGCAGTGCTATCATTACATATTTTTAATCTTTTCATGCTATTCAGGTGATGAGAAGTATTCATTTGGGAACATCAATTGCTGCCGCTGACAGGAAACCTGACAATCAATGTTAGATACCTTTTGTGTTTACATTTAGAACTTGTATATTCTCCAAGTGGCAAGCAAAGGGGCAAATAGTGTAGGAAAGTGAAATACAAGTATTTCATTTCTGTTAAGTTACACTTGACATAGTTTGTAAGATTCAGGTAGTGCAAGTGTCTGGGAGCAACTAGACAAAACACTTCACTATGGTCATTTTAGCTTTACTTTATTCACAACCAAACATGTGATATGTAAGACAAGGGGGCAGGCTGTGTCTGAAAGCAAATGGAATTGTTTGATCAATGTT
This sequence comes from Protopterus annectens, assembly GCF_019279795.1. NCBI lineage: Eukaryota > Metazoa > Chordata > Ceratodontiformes > Protopteridae > Protopterus > Protopterus annectens. The sequence goes on along the minus strand of NC_056728.1, from coordinate 1,934,287,420 downwards.
AAATGATAATCGGAATGACATGTTACAGAGAACAAGTGCATGCCTCTGAAACAGACATGTTAAAATACATTATCAGGGCCACTTCCTTCCTTTTGTTTCATATAAAAAACATCTGAAGAACAGTCAGGTTATGATTACTTCTGCATTGGGATATAGAAAAACTATTTACAAACAACAGGGATTTTTAGGCAGTGCCCTGGTTAGAGTGCAACTAGCTGAAATGCAAGTAGTTGATCACTTGTTATAGCAATTGATATGGTCTTTTTAGGTATTATCCTAGTCAGAGTGCAGCCAGTTGAAATACATTGGAAAGGCTATATCTCTTTCATATTAATGACAGTCAATTATTTGAGGTGCATTAGGTTAGATCATGAATATTTTGGAGAGGGAAGGAAATAGAAAGGCAAAATGTATATGAAATCTAAAGGGTAATTACCTAACCACTGTTAAAACAATCATATGAATGATATGGCTTGCAAGAAAATCAGTGCATGCATATGAGAACAATAAATTGAAATACATTACTTTCACCATTGATCCTTTTACATTGATCACAATCAGTTATCAGAAGAATATACAATCAGAAATGATTACCTTCAGAGGTAAGAATGCAGACTGCACATGAATATGGCTACTTATTTCACTTAAATACAGTTAAGCAATCCATAATACAGCTTGTCAAGGCAGGATGAGGATGGGTAGAAGAAGGCAGCTACTGTAGTCTCACCTAGTATGACAAAGTGAGGCAGATCAACTGTCTGCAGGAGACACAACATGCAGCAGTGACACATTCTGCAGGCAACGATTAATGTATGCAAACAATGGTGTAGCACAGTGTATACAACCTGCGAACAATAGACTGCCTTGGTAACTAACATGCAGAACAAGATAAAACTGCATAGGCTATTCAATAGTGCCTAAATAATGACTGATCCACTCTTTAGATTTCAGTCAAGTCCCTAACAACATTGCAGACAATTGTATTCAAGGTAATATGGAAAAGGAGTGAATAAAATTGATTGTCTGATGGCTGGTAAGCATGAGAGGAAAATATATAGAAAAAAAAATGAAAGAACTAGGAGCACAATATTACTTTCCCAGAATGTGATGATTTCAAGCATTTAATATGTTCAGGCATTACTAGAAATTGTGCGCTGGCACTCAGATTTTGCATATGCAGATTTTACTCCACCTTTGGACATGACATACAAACACAAAATACAGTTCATAACACAATCTCCTGACTTATCCAAAATATTTCAGTAGAAAATGTCTAACTGTTTAAAACATATTCAACTGCATTGCTAGTTACCAGCTATATTCCTGTGTGGCCAGCAGTCTGTACTGGGCTGCCAAGTTGCTTTATAATTGGTTTCCTATGAGGTGTGAGCATATTAAATATCTTCGGGGGGGGAATGGAGTTAATATCCTCAATACATCTCTGATAATGTCTCATTACATGAGCGGAAAAGCTAAATTTATTTTCACAAAAGCATGAACATTCTGTTACTGAAAACCTGTCATTACCAAAACTCAATACATGAAGTAATTTCTGTAACATTACCACTGTGTTATAGTTACATTATAGGGACAGGCATGCCAATTTCTCATTTACAATCTACCTTTGTTGATATACACTCTGTTTCCATTATATGTAGTATACGACTCCGTTAAAGAGAGCAGAATGCATTTCAAGTCCAAAATAAATGTATATTTATTGCTTGTTACATCAAAAGAAAGACTGTATATATTTTCTGAAAAAAATGCACTTTCTACCACTAGGAAGATATACAGCATAGTGCTGAGGAGCAAATGAGGTTAGGAGAGATCCAGCATTGCGCTGAATTTAAAATATGAATGCAGAATATAAGTCATATTTATTTATATTTAAACTAGCAGGAAGATGCAGAGTTGTACAAAACTGCAGGAACACCACATAAATAATAGACCTTATAAAACTTTAAATTTTATTTAACTCAAACAGTGCTACCAGTTTGTTTAAGTTAAAAAAAAAATCTAAGTTTTAGGAGGTCTACAATTTATTTGGTGTTCCTGTAGTTTCTTGCCACTGTTTATTTAAATGATTGTTTTATTTATTTATTTATTTTTTATTCTCTGCATGGCCTTAGATTCCACATGCATGTTTTTGGAGTTATTTATATATTTAGACATTTGCTAACTGGGTCAATTAATGGTCAACAGACTCTTTTCAGGCCTAACCCAGACTTTTTGGCAATAGAAGTATTTCTTACAGTATAAGAAAAATACATTGTAACAGTATAAGAAAAATACATTGTTGAGAGATACATACAGCAATAGTTATAATATGTGTAATAATTAACAATGAAGTCTAATTGTGTACACGGTATTAACTGTAAAAAAAGTCTGCAAAGAAGAAACATAATTATAGAAGAAAGATGGGATATGGTAGAATAGGTGGAATAAAAAAGAGAGGTGGGATGCAGAAGAATGGCTACAGTTTGGTGTAAGGCAGCATTACCTTAAGGTGGATTTAAGTTAAGGAGAGAAAAGGAGTGGGGGTAGCTGCAAATGAGACTGGTTTATGTAAAGAGGAAAGAATACAATACTAGTTAGACAGGAAAGAAGGATGATAGAAGGACATGATTATAGAAGAAAGATGGGATATGGTAGAATAGGTGGAATAAAAAAGAGAGGTGGGATGCAGAAGAATGGCTACAGTTTGGGGTAAGGCAGCATTACCTTAATGTGGATTTAAGTTAAGGAGAGAAAAGGAGTGGGGGTAGCTGCAAATGAGACTGGTTTATGTAAAGAGGAAAGAATACAATACTAGTTAGGCAGGAAAGAAGGATGATAGAAGGAAATGTTTGTAAGTGAATGCATGAGAGGCTGGAAGTAAAGAAATATAGAGAAGTGTGGGTAACAGACTGAAGGGCTTACATCCTTAATGCCAAACAGATAAATGTGGATGAGTGACAAACGGATCATTGATGGCTGGATTAACCATGTCTGTCAAATCAGTAACACTAAAATCAGTCTTTGGTGCATTTTTTCAATTTTTTTTTTAAATCCTGATGGTAGTAATTGACCTAATTGCCTGTTGTATTTTGAGCCAGTACTTTAGTGCAAGTTTGGTGAATGATCTCTCAGCATGAGCAATTGAATGAGGTGGAGTACTAAGGATGTAGGGAAAAATGCTTCTTAGTGTATATAGAAGATATCTTTCAAAAATGATATTTTTAATTTTGGGCGATAATGATCATTTAGAGGCTTAAAGTTAGGTAAGTTTATCAGACAAAGGAAGCTCTAATGCCTATCAGGAGCCAACTGCATTTATTTAGAATTAGACAGTTTGCAAATTGTAGGATCTTCTTTTCTGTTCAGTGAAGTAAGTTAGAGTTTTGTGGTGAATGTAATGTGAAAAGAGGGTGTGCATACTTAAGTATGAGGGAGGAGCACATTAATGCAAATCGCATGCCTCTCTTCCTTTGTCAGGAGATTTGAGATTTTGTAGGCAGACCAGAGTTGAGTGAGGTTTTTTGTGCTTGGGTTTTAATGTATGTGGGGAATGAAAGTGTCTGGTCATATAAAAGGATAGCTATTTTTTCTTGGTCACATATTTTTAATGATTGGCTGAATGCATCTAGTATTGAATGGTTTGAGTAATCTACCAGAGTCTAACAGTACCATGTAATATAATGGTGTATTTGTTGGTATTTATCAGTAGGTTCATAATGTGCATCCAGTTCCGCAGTGCTAGTAATATCATTCTGCAAATGTTTAGAGTTGGATGTTCTAGTACTGATATTATCATCAGTAACGCAATTACATTAGGTAACTATCAAGTGACCTCATTTATGAACACTGATAACAGAACTGGTTTGAGTACTGACCCCTGGGGGATTCACATAGGTGGTGAGTGATGCCTGTTTCAGGTAGAAAATAGAAGGTTTTATTAAGTAGATAGCAGAGAATCACTCCACAAACATCTTCTGAAAAGTGACAGTTGTGCAAGCCTTGTTGCAAGAATGCATGATCTACAGTTTTAAATTTCTGTTTAAGGTTTTTTTGAGCATGGCACCCATTAGTTTGCCTTTTTCAGAGTTTTTGCGGAATGTATTAGTAGTAGAAGTGATGCCCTAGATGTACTGCTTTTGGATCTAAAGTCATGACGTTTTCCAGTTAGAATATCATAGTGGGCAATGAAGCCTAAGGTTCATTTATGTACTCATTTTTCAAATATATTTACCATAGAGTCAAGAAGATCTGTAATACTCTGACACTTTTGTGGAAGCAATTTTTGGTGCTGGCATGGGTATGGGTATGATAGTAGCATTGTTAAAGACATTAGGGATGTATGTAGTACACAAATGACTTTAAATACATCTGAGCTGCAGCAAATTAATTACTTCACTTTATTAGAAAAAGATGTGTTAAGTAGAATCTGGAAGAGATGCTTGATTGCATTTTGTTCAGTTTGCCTCATTTCTTTCTTGTGGTGATTTTGAAATGGAAATAGGGGTATTACTGGTCATTATGTAATGGTAAGGAAGCAGAACAGTGTTAATGTTAATGAAAAATGGTTTGATTATGTTGGAGTGATTATTATAGCAATAACCCACACCTGGGTGTGGGTAATGCTAAATTTACCCATGGTTGGCGTGGTTTGGTCCCGAGGGCGAAGCCCGAGGGACCAAACAAAGCCAACCGTGGGTAAATTTAGCATTACCCACACCCAGAAGTGGGTTATTGCTATTATACCATGACATTATTTAAGAAAAGAAACTATTACTTTTCTTAAATAATGGCATAGTATAATGCCTGTTTACTGCCCTTCCGGAGATGTCTGGCATCCGCGGCAGTTCTGATGTACTGCGCGCCTGCGCAGTACATCAGAGCTGTGGGCAAAAGCAATGGAGAAAGCAAAATCTCCGTTGCTTTTTTTTAGTGTTTCGCTATGTTAAATGAGTTTAACATAGCGAGACAGTTTTAAAATAAGCAACGGACATCTCCGTTGCTTATTTTAAACTGTCTCGCTATGTTAAACTCATTTAACATAGCGAGACACTAAAAAAGCAATGGAGATCTTGCTTTCTCCGTTGCTTTAAACACTCGCTATGTTAAATGGGTTTAACATAGCGAGACAGCTTTAAAATAAGCAACGGAGATCTCCGTTGCTTATTTTAAAGCTGTCTCGCTATGTTAAACCCATTTAACATAGCGAGACAGTGTTTTAAAAAATCGAGTTATACTAATGGAAAAAAGTCCGGGCGACCGGACCTTTTTCCATTAGTATAACTCGATTTACAACGGGCACGCTGGCCAATCAGCGTGCATGTTTTGGGGGGATCATGGTATAATAGGCATTATACAATGACTGGCCATTAATATTAAAAAACAAACACGCTGATTGGCCAGCCCAACAAGCATGCCCATTGTAAATCGGAGACTATACCAACGGGAAAAGGTCCAGTCACCCGGAGTTTTTCCCATTAGTAAGTCTCGTAATTTTATTACTTTTCTTTATTTAACTAAAAAAAGAAACCAGGAGACATAAACCAAACGATGGAGATGGTACAGACAAAAATAAAATGATAATTAGGTAAGTTCTACAAAATTATAGAAATGTACCTGATTATCATTTTATTTTTGTCTGTCCTGGCTCTCCTGAAATTAAATGTCTCCGGTTTCTTTTTTTTACTTTTTTTCCATTTTTAATAAAAAAAAAAAAAAAAGCAATGGAGATCTTCCATTCTCCGTTACTTCCTCTACACAGCTCTGATGAACTGCATAAGCATGGGAACATGAGTTCCATACGCATGCACAGTACATCAAAAAAAGCCCCAGGATAGTGGAAAACCACAGAAGGGTACCACAGAGGTATTATACAAAGACAATATTTAAGAAAAGTAAGTATTTTTTTTCTTAAATAAAGTCATTGTATAACAGCAATAACCCATGTCATGGTTTTAAAAAACAATATAACACAAAAAGTACAGCATTTAAACCAAACTAGGTGGAGGGCTTCACCCCCACAAACCCCTAACTATATATACTAACTCCAGGGTCACACTACATTGGGGAAGAGGACATATCCTTGTTATTTGCCTTACAGTGCATTCCATGTATTACTTGTCAGTCAAATGAGTTTCAGTCAAACGAGTTGTCAGTCAAATGAAGGTAACCCATATATATGTGTGTATATATATATATATATATATATATATATATATATATATATATATATATATATACACATACACACACACACACACACACACACATATATATATATATATATATATATATATATATATATATATATATATATATATAAGGTTTTTAGTCACTGGAATTGTTTGCTGCCACCAAGTCTACACTTTTTACAGTAAAATACATTACATAAAATAAAGTTATGTATGGGTCTTTACATATGAAAACAGTATCCTGTTGTTAAAATAAATGTAACCTTTTTATAAAATTTTCTGGAATATTTCATAAGGTTTCATATATTTATTTTATTTTTCCAGGTACTAGTTTTTTATGGTGAGCTCAGTATATTTTTAAAATTATATTAACAGTATGTTAATATGAAATCAGAAGTAAACATAATAGATATTTATTAGAAAAAAGTAGCATTTTGTCATTTACATTTTTATAGCAAAACACATTATTGTTTTCCATAATTAAAATGTTTATTTTTTTGTTTGCACTTCAATATATTAGTGCATGCAAAATCATATATGGCTGACTACCAAGAAACCTCATTCTGAAAAAAATTGTAAGAATATATTGGAGCTACTCTGAGATATTGATGATTGATGATGCATTCAAATTCAGGTCAGAATGTCCATGATAAACCCCAACATTTCCACAATACTCACTTTAAAATTAAAGTGTATCTTTCAGGTTTCTTTAGAGAAAACACATTGAAAAGCTATTCAAAATAACAGCATGGTATTGATTCGACTTCATCTCTAAATAGAATATTTCTGTACAAACTGACATGTTATTCATTTTAAACTTGGCAACAATTACAGTATTTTTTTGATTTTTTAGGTTAAAATTTAAAACTCCAGCTGTCTCTTTTCCTTTGAAACTAGCAATATCTTCCAAGTATATTTTAATTTATAATTACTGCAGAATGATTTTCTGAAAAAAAATTATATGACAATAAAATACTACTTTAGACATGTCATTTCTATATAAAGAGTAAAAATGCATCAGAAGAATCAGGAGACTGTGGACAATCTTCTCAAAACATATTCTGAATAAAGGGGAAAAACAATGCACACAAAAATTGCCCATAAATTATGCTGAAAATTCTAATGAAATCAGTAGGAATAATGGGTATACCAAAGTTACAAATTTCATATAAATCAAAAAAAACATATTCAGTAATGAATTATATTATTATGCAGATGAGTTAATTATTATTTTTGTCTGTTGCGAATGAATGTTGTTCAAGTGCATTTATAGTTAATATTTAACATCTATTGATGAGTATAATTTGATTTAATACTCTGAGTTTAGAGCTGCTATTGGTCTGTAAAGCTCTATGTCAATGAGCTTATTATCAATTTTATGAAGGTAAAAAATAGCTATACTGAACAATGTGTCTGCATGTTAGCCTTTGATGGTATAAACTGAAATTACTTTCAGTACTAGATTAGATAATATTCCATGAAATCTGATGCAAAATGTGTGTAACAGTGAATCTGGGACCAAGGCTCTGCTTTTAGAAGCTGATCATCTTATAGTAGTTAACATCATAATCTAAACCCATAAATGACAAATCTAGGCAGTTTTAGAAAACTGCGTCAAGTTATGGCCAGTGTGTATACCTCTGCCCTCATATAAATTTTGAAAATATAATATACGTAACTCAATACAATATGAAAATCTGATTGTCCTTGAACAGACAGATTTTTTTTTTTTTTAATTTCTTGATTTCTGCTTTAATGGATTTAACAAAGTAAACATGCTATCCATAACAAAAAAAGGAGTATTAGTACATGATATCAGATATGAAGTCAGATATTTATTTATCTGTTTAACATTTGTTTATTTATTTAACATTTGTTTACCGGGAAAGTCCGACTTGGAATGAAGCCAATTTTCAGTGGAGGCCCGGGGGAGAAATGCTCCAGATGCATGTCTTTGTGATGTGGGAGGAAACCAGAGTACAAGGAGAAAACCCACACAAATTCAGGGCATGCAGACTCCACACAGAATCCACCTCAGCTGAGAATTGAACTGGAGATCCTCTTTCTGTGAGGTGACAATGCAACCCCTGCATCACTGTGCAGTTCAAATTTAGATATTATTTAATATTTAAGATATTAATGACATAATTTCTGCAAGTAGCTTAAATATCATCCTATCTGTGTATGCATTTTAATTAAAATAATTGGTATTCCAGTTAGCCAAATGACCTCTCAAAATATTAAATTCTCTAATGAATAAAAATTAGTCAGTTTCAACAGTGACTGCAAATATGCCAAATAAAAAGTTGTGTAGAAAATCCATTTATGAGAACAAGTTATCATTTATTTATTTTTTTTTTGGTCAGCTGGCATTTGTTGCCCACAGTCCCTTTATGTTTTGTTGTACATCATCTTTCCTTAACTACAGATGGTGTGCTAAGGCGAGAGAATATCTAGAACAGTTATTTAAAAAACATCTGGCAGGCAGTGGGGAATGGACTGATAAAACATGTATGAGTACTGCAGAGTCCTTTAGTCTGTCCATTAAGGATTTTCAAAGCTCACACCTACATATGTCAGATTAATATGACATGTTATCTCTGGCATTTTGTTTATAGAAGAAAACTGAATATGAGTAAAATATATACTTAGGTACTCCTAATGTTGTTGTTGTTGTTTGTCATTCGGCTTTTCCCGGTTAGGGGTCGCCACAGCGGAACTTCAGTCTGCTAATGATTGGCAGTTGGATTTTATGGTGTCAAGTTGCCAGCCTGACGCCCCACCTTCAACAAAGGCATGCCCATTCAACGCATGTCTTTCGAACGCCCACTCGACCATGTGGAGGACATGCAGACTCCACACAGAAGGCACTCCTAACCCAAGCCGAGAATCGAACAGGAGAACCTCTTGCTGTGAGGCAACAATGCTACCACTGCATCACCGCGGAACACCTAATAATCTTGTTATTAAAATTATATATTTTTCTACAGACAAGAGAGTAGAGATATGAGGCAAAATCATGAGACAAGTTGGAGTATTTTAATAATGTAGTTAATTTCCATATCTAATGAATGGGCTTTGATAAAATGCTGAAAAAGGATTCAAATATATGAATCTGTAATGAAGCTTTCTTTCTCTCTTATCACACCTCATATAACAATAATAGAAAACACTTAGAAAAATATGAATAATAAGTAGGAGAAAACAGCTAAATAAAAAAAAATGTGAATTAGCACTTAATAAAAACAAATCTTATTAACGCATTCAGTATTAAGCTGTTATGCTTTTGGTACCTCCAATTTTTGCTTGAAGCTTGGTCATAAAAACAATTCCAGTATGTTTATCATCTTGAATTCAACCTCCATTTCTGAGACTGAGTAAAATAAAAAAGTATGCATGCTATTTTCAGTTTTGCTAGTAAATGAAATCTATTGCAATAGGCTTTTGATGTATTAGTCCTTTTAAGTTGTTAAATGGTATTTGTGACACTTCGGGTGGACAATCATGAAAAAAGGCCTAAAGGATGATTATTCAGTTTCTGTTTCTCCTAAGTTCTGCATGGAAATGTTATTCTTCTGTACTAAAGAAAAGAAAATGCTTTAAAAACACTATAGATACCTTGTTTGGTAGAAAAAAAGTGTAGTGAGTTATATTAGTTTCAGAAAGCTGCTCAACAAGTGACACTTTTGGCTTAGTCACAATTAATGTCATATTCAAAGTTCTGTACTTGACTGTACTATTCTGGAAAATAAATAAACCACAGTTTGTAGTGATGAGAACTAGCTTCCAAATCTATCACTTTAACTTCCATTACCTTATAGTCATTTTCTGGTAACTTGTTTTATGTGAAGGGAAGGCATTTTGAACTGCACTAGTGCTTGTGAAAGAGGTTGTTAATCATATGGATTTTATTATTCTTTAACTGTTCAGTGCCATATCAGAAAGACAGCAATAGAGGCAATCCATAGGGTGTGTCATAAGTACATATCAAAATAAACATCGGTTTAAGCAGCCACAACAAGAAGTCCATGAGAGGCTCACTGACATTCTTTACTTGATGACTGTTTTAGCTGGGTTGACACTAATTTAGCAAGTTCCAGATTTAGACCACCTGACTGCTAAAAACATTATATACCAAATGGATTCATAACTTTTCCAATTGTGAATTTTACAGATGGTATGTAAATATATTGGAAAATGAAACAGACAACTCCTCCAGTGAAAAAATACCATCCAAGGAGCCAAAAGAAGCGATAAAGCATATAAACAAACACAAAATAAAGGAAGTACTTCAAAGCGGCAGTGCCCGCATAAAATCCACACAGTCCTCTCCAAGGTAAAAGAATAAAGTTTAATAATCTAAGCACTTTCATCCCAAACAAGTAAAAAGGGACTTCATCAGAGATAATGAACACAGTTACATCATTTCCTTAAATAATCAAAGCAATTGAAAAGTAATCAAAATTTAAAGTGTAACAACCACCACTACATGCACATCAAACACTATAAAATGCAGACCATTTTATACTAAAAACAATAATTAGACAAGTTATCTAAAATATCCAGATTGAATGCAATAACAATCAAATCAATAGTCTTAAGCCCTACTAAGGGATTTCAACTTTAAAACAGATGCTATAAAATACATGTCAATCAGGCCAAAAGGACCTAAAGCATGTAATTTAATCTGCCATATTTCCTTAACTTCAAGGCTGATTTTCCACAAACCATTCCTAGGATTCCATTTAGCAATATCTAACCCAATAAATCGAAAACTATCTCCTTCATAGGAAAGGATGAGTTTACAGAATTCATTAATATATGTTTCTTAATTGCGTAAAAATGTCTATATATACATTCCTTATTCTTTCCGTTTTGCCTATGTAAAGCATTGAACACACTTGACAAATAGCACTATAAATAATAACCTTTGAACAACAATTAAACACATGATTTGACAAAACTAAAACCTTTGATGTTAACTCCATTTCCTTCATAAATGAAGAACTATTGGAGGCATCTTCCACATTTAAATGTACTTGCTCTGACATGGTTGTGTGTAGAGTTACCAGATGCTGTGTTGGATGTGCCCCCTACTTGTTCCATGCAATTTTTAATAGACCATTCTTTATATTAAATGATAGTTGGACTACAGTAGTACCTAGTGCTTCCTTGTTAATCCATCCCATATCAAAAATGTCCCAGTTTCTCCTAAAAACAGCAGAGACAGCATAAATGCCGACACTGAATGTAAGTGCTAGCCTACCGCTGAATTTACTGTTAACTGGTTTTAGCTTTAACTGGTTTTGTCAAACCCTCTTGCGTGTCTAACAGCGACAGGAAGATACCTTCTGATCTTTTACGGTAAACCTCATCACAGATGTTAGAAAGGAAATCCATGGGGTAACCCCTTCTAACAAACATGCATCTCAACTTGTCACTTTCTACGTTAAACAAATCTGTAGTAAAGATCACCTGACATAGCATAACTGACTGTCCCTTTACTAAGGTTTTCTTTCGGTTGTGAGGATGTCAACTATCGTAGTGCAACAAAATGTTAGAATAGGTAGGTTTTCGATAAGCATTAGAAACAAATTCCTTATTGTGAAAATCGTTGATAATCTGTACATCAAGAGAGTTTAATGATCTCATTGAAGAGTTAATTGTGAATTTAAGAAAATCAGTTGTGTTACTAATGTATGAAAAGAAAAGTGTGCTCCCAGCGTGCCATGACAATATTTGTAAAAACTGGGGCACAGGTGGCCACCATCATCATCCTTGTCTTCTGTTTGTAAATCATGCCTTCAAAATAGATGAAGCTGTTGTCTAAAATTAACTCCATGAAGGTACATAACACAGTAACTAAGTTAGTGTCCGATATTTAACATTAATTAAAAAATCATGAAACCATGCTAGAGCTAAATCATGTGGAATTACAGAAAAAAGGTCTCTGACATCTATTATCACTTATTTAATCAGAATAAAATTCCTGTCTAATGCTCTATAAAAATCCCCACAAGTCTTTGTAGATTTAATGTTTCTTCTGGTCAAGTATGCTCTTTATCTTAACATCCACTAATGTTGCCATAAGTTTTAGATCGCTTAGCATCAGAAATAGGTTATAGTGTGGGGGGGGGTCTTGTTAATTTTATGAACACCAAAGATACCTGATATTCTAGGAAAAAACAAAATTCACAAATTGGTAATCATATGGAGTTATCTATTCTTGCATCAGAAGATCATTAAGAATAACATTTAATTTTCTTGATCCCAAGTGAAGTTGGTTTTTAGACATTTCTTCATACTGATCTGTCAACAGCAGGGTTTCAATTCTTATAATCTAAACTATTCATAACAATCAGACCATCTCCTTTATCCGGTTTTATTAACTGGATGTTCTTATTCACACAAAAAGTTTTTAAAACATATATTTCCTCTTTAGGTAAATTATATTTAATAGATCTATTTGTATTGGATAAAACTGAATGCATGTCATACTCTCAAAGCTTCTCAGAAACAGAAATGTTTAGATTTAAGGGGGGATTGCAGATACTAGGTATGTATAAATCCATGTGTGCTTCTGTATGTTGTTCATTAAAGAATATAATTTCCTGGTGTATAGTTTAAGATTCAGGATTGTTGTTGTCAAATCAGCCTTCCTAGTGTATACAAAGGTTAAGCCTTTCTCAAATAGTGACATGTAGTCGGAAGAAATATCTTGGTCACTGAAATTATAAATCTTAAAGTCACCAGAATAATTATTGATAATCTGAAAACTGATACCACTATTCAAGTATTCTAATTTATATGCCTACCCTTTTTGCGATAAAGTGACCCTCACTCTGATTTCTCCTGAGCTCCTGAACCAGAGGGTGGCTGTTCTTCACCTCTCTGCAACTGAGAAGCCTCTTGATCACCTCAAGACCAGGGGGGTCTAAAGGGTCTGCAGAACAATCAGTGGACACATAATTATGTCCAACCACCCCAAGTCCCTCTTCATGAAGGTCATAACTACCCCTTGTAGGTGGTCTGGGGAAGGTTGCATTTTTCCCATATTCACCCTCGTCCCCCCATATCTTCCTGTCTTTTCTGGTCTTAATAATACTGACCACCTTATCAATATTAACAAAAAAACATATTATAATCAGGATTCTGAAAAGAAAATAATAAATCCTTTTTAATGTTAGAGTCCAACTGATTAATTTCTACTGCAAGAATGTCCATACACTGATTAAATTTCTTAAAAATTTCTATTAATTCTCAACCACATCTGTCAAACATACTGATGTTTTGTGTTTAATTCAGAACCTTTGATTAAACTGGCCAGAAATTTCCAAATTTTTAGACCCTTAAGAAATAACTTGTTTTTAATACATTCTCTGAAATAGCAGTTCTCTAATTTAATTTCTGAATCTTTAGCAACTTTTTATCAATCAAAGATAACATATTCTTAACTGAAAGTCCTTGATAAGAGGCTTGTCTAATATTGTCTTGAAATTCAAATCTAATGTGTAGCCACTCACTAATATGAAAAGAATATTTTGCTGACCTGGATAAGAAATCAAGCCATCATCTCTAAGATGAGAGACGTTGCAGGCATCATCTCTTACAGGATTCGTGGTAGAAAATTAATGCTATAGTAGTGTAATATTCCAACACACAGGGACCTTTAATAACTGAAGAGAACTCCTTGACCTGTTATGTGGGTTGAAACACCAATGAACAGAGTTAGGCTGCCCAAGGAACTGTGGAAAAAATCTTGTGTTACAAACCCATCGTCAAGCATGGTCCTTATTACTTCCGGATGATGGCATTATCAATGAGGGAGGTCAAAAAAACAACACTCAAACCAGGAACCAGGAAAACAATCTCAAAAATGAAACAAATAACTCCTCAAATGAAAAATGCCACCCAAGGAGCCAAAATAAGCAATAAAATGCTTAAATAAACACAAAATGAAGGTAGTACTTCAAAGCAGCAGTGCCCACATAAAATCCACACACTCCTGCCCAAGGTAAAAAAATAAAGTTTAATAATTTAAGCCCTTTTATCCCAAACAAGTAAAAGAGTCTTTGTCAGAGATGGTGAACACAGTTACATAATTTCTTTAAATAGTCAAAGCAATTAAAAAAGTAATAAAAATTTAAAGTGAAACAACCACCACAATATGTACATCAAACACTATAAAATGCAGACCATTTTATACTAAAAACAATAATTAGACAAGTTATATAAGATACCTGGATTAAATGCAATAAAATCAAATCAATAATCTTAATCCCTATTAAGGGATTTCAACTTTAAAACAGATGTTATAGAACACGTCATTCAGGCCAAAAGATCCGGAAGCATATAGTTTAATCTGCCATAATAGTTCCCTAACTTCAAGTGAAAACCTGAAAAACAAACTCGTAAATGAAACATACAACACCTCCAGTGAAAAATCCTTCCAACGAGCAAAAAGAAGCAATAACGTGTATTATAAACAAACACAAAACAAAGGAACTACTTCAGAGCAGCATCTAAATGACATAGCATCTGGTAACTCTACACACAACCATGTCAGAGTAGGTGCATTTAAATGTAAAAGATGCCCACAATGTTACTTCATTTATGAAGATAATGGAGTTACTATCAAAGGTTTTCATTTTGTGAAATCTAATGTATATTAAGCATTGCTCAAAGAGTGTTATTTGTGGTAATGTCAAGTTTGTTCAATGTTTTATATAGGCAAAATGGAAAGAACATTTAAGGAATGTATACATGAACATTCTTATGCAATTAAGAAGCACATATTAATTGTGGCCCCGTGGACTATGATGTTTGCAGATGACATTGTGATCTGTAGTGAGAGTAGGAATCAGGTTGAGGAGACTCTGGAGAGGTGGAGATATGCTCTAGAGAGCAGAGGAATGAAGGTCAGCAGGGCTAAGACAGAATATATTTGTGTAAATGAGAGGGAGGGTAGAGGAATGGTGAGGATGCAGGGAGTAGAGTTGGTAAAGGTGGACGAGTTTAAGTACTTGGGATCAACAGTTCAGAGTAATGGTGAATGTGGAAGAGAGGTGTAGAAGAGAGTACAGGCAGGGTGGAATGGGTGGAGAAGAGTGTCAGGAGTGATTTGTGACAGACGGGTACCAGTAAGAGTGAAAGGGAAGGTCTACAAGAGGGTAGTGAGACCAGCTATGTTATATGGGTTGGAGACAGTGGCATTGACAAAAAGGCAGGAGTCAGAGCTGGATGTAGAAGAGTTAAAGATGTTAAGATTTGCACTCGTTGTGACTAGGATGGATAGGATTAGGAATCAGTATATTAGAGGGTCAGCTCATGTTGGACAGTTTGGAGACAAAGCAAGAGAGACGAGATTGCATTGGTTTGGACATGTGCTGAGGAGGGATGATGGGTATATTGGGAAAAAGATGGTAAGGATGGAGCTGCCAGGTAAGAGGAAAAGAGGAAGGCCTAAGATAAGGTTTATGGATGTGGTGAGAGAGGACATGCAGGCGGTTGGTGTGACAGAGCAAGATGCAGAGGATAAGAAGAAATGGAAAGAGATGATCCGCTGTGGCGACCCCTAACGGGAAAAGCCGAAAGAGGATGATATTAACTAATGCATTATATAAACACACCCTTCCCCACAAAGGACATAGTTTTAGATTTTTGGGGTTAGATATTGTTATGTAGAATCCTAGGGGCAGTCTGTGGAAAATCACCCTTGAAATTATAGACCTTTTATGGCAGATTAAAGAACAACAATGGGATTCTATTAATAAATGGTCAAGTTATGTTTTTTTTCTCCCTATTTACTGTCCCTGTTATGAATAAAAACAATACAGCATTTAAAATATTTTAAATTGACTGCTTCTCTCCACTAGAGCAGTACCTTACTGTACTGTGATTGTTTCACTTTCAAAAAACTTTTGTCCTGCCCTGAAAAAGCTTGCTGCAGTCTCCAATTCAGTGATGTCATCAAGGCCACTGAATACAGGCAGTTTTTTGGCCATTTCCCTCCCCAAACTGACATCTTCACTACCGTCCTAAAAACCCACCCATGATGTGATGTCACAGCTCCCTGGTCCTTCCCCTACCCATACAGAAAATAAAGGCTCAAACAAGGAAACAGTACACAAGTCAAGTCTCCTGCTGTGAACTGTCAATCACAGCAGGTAACAGCTCAAATTACCCTTACCACTTTGATAGCTAGGGGAGTTAGGTGTGAAGAGAGATGGGCCTTGAGTCAAAGTAATATAATACAGGTTTCACAAAAGACTGCAGTTTAGCCATTCTAAAAAGAAGCAGGAGTAAAAAATCACTTTGAAAGTCTGTTATGTGGCATTTGCACTGTTTTTGTTTTAAGTAGTCATTGAATGGCATGAAATGTTCCTTAAAACTAACTGAATGAAAGACAGCAGTGTATACATGTAAAATCAATGCAGTGACAGGAGCTTTAGGAAGAAAGAGACCTGCATGATGTATTTTTTTACAGACAAGCACTGCATTGTGGGATACCTACAGGCAGACTAAACAATCAGAATTACTTCAAGATGCCAGACCCCATGTGGTTAGACTGGGAAATTCCGTATAAAAATATTTAAAAAAACTGTAAATAGTACCAGAGTGGTGTTAAAATGTAGGAAACTGCAAACCATGATGAAATAAACATTTTTTTTTAGTCTGTGGGTGCAGTTCTCCTTTAAATTACATGCTTCAGGTTTATTTGGCCTGAATGACATGTGCTCTGTAGCATATGTTTTAAAGGTAAAAGAATGCAGCTTAGGAAATGGCATGTGAGATAATAACCTCTTGTCTACTATACCTCACAATGCTAGTGCAATTGTGTTTATTTAATGCTAGTCACACCCACGTCTTATGTGCTAGTCAGTCTCTTGGTGGCAACAGGAGAACCTCATGAAAAACATGAATTTTAAAATATTTTTTTAATTCCAATAAGCACAACACTGAACTCAATAGCTGTGAGCATGTTAAAACACAATACATATTGCAGCATATGTGGCATATGCCTGGCTCCATTTTAAAGTTAGAATTCTGTCTTTATTAACCTGACCCAAACCAGAAATAAAGCCATAAGTGTCCATCAACTTCTCAATAGATTGAACAATATTCTCGGAAATCATAGGAAGCCATGGTAATTAAGCATTTTGCATGCTTAGTGATTAAACAGATTTCCATTATTTAGCAGTTATGTTATATTAACATGCTTGTGGAGACAGGCGTGAGGACTTGATCTTTTTTGTCACTTAATTACAACGAAATACATACTGGCATAGCACCACTTCTTTATTGCCTGCCACCCACATAATCTTAAAATATGAAGGGTTCACATCAAAGTTCAAAGCTCCATATAGGAGATGGATTTGGTTATATGTAAACCATCTAGTGGGCTTCACACCAAAGAGAAAACTACTGAGACAATGCTATATTTCTTAGATATTCCTTCTTCCCTCAATTACAAATATAATTATACATTTTTCTATATTACTCTTCCATAAAGGTGGAAAAAGCACTACATATATTCATCTTCTACAACACATAACCACACAAACATAGTCTATTCAGATCTAACATATGACACAAGCATAATAAAGCAGACCATTCAGCATGAAAGGACCCTCACTAGTTTACATAACTGGGTATGTTGCAAAAGTTAACCAGTGTGGATGACATCCTGCAACTATTATACAGATCCATAACTAAAGAATTATGTTCGGCTCTCTGATCATAACCAAAATGTTTGGTATTCAAGACATGGATTCAAAGAAAGGTGAACCTTGACATCTATATTGAGAATATATCACCATATAACAGGTAGATATAATTAGAGAATCCTAATCATAGTTCTTCATAGTTCATATAGTTTTAGCTGCACTGATATACTACAAACTCTAGGAAAAAATATAGGAGTTTGAAATGCTTTACAGTCATATAAGCAGTAATACACTTGTTGCTGCTGACAGCCAACACATTTAAACACTGTTAGGCACATCATCCTATCACGTTTGTGTTATTGTGTGTGTGTGTGTGTGTGTGTGTGTGTGTGTGTGTGTGTGTGTGTGTGTGTGTGTGTGTGTGTGTGTGTGTTAAAATGATGTATTACAGATCCCATAGTTATAAAAGTGGTTCTGAAGCTATTCTCCAGTTGCTTTGATGTTTACTTCATGTTTACTGCAATGTGAGATCACATCATAAAAGCATTCAGATCTGCCTAATAAGTATGTTTCAATGCTGTATTGATCAGGTGTTGTGCTACAGCATTGTATAGATGCCTTTTCTTTTTCTTGATATCAGATCAAAATCAATGCAATCTGTCTACTATTTATATCAGGTTCTGCATCCTTATAGAAGTCATTAATTTTGTGTTTTCTATGCTTAATGTGCATAAAAATTAACTGAATGTTCTATAAATATAGCTATCATATTTAACTTCAAAATCCATTAGAATCTTAACAAATTATTACATAATTAATATTTACTTTGGAATCTAACATCAAACTTCACATATTGTTAAACAATAGAACATAAAGCTAAACACGTGCAATGTTATACTGGTTGTTAAGAAAGTAGTGTATTGACCACAATGCCATGTAATGATCTAATTTTTACTTAGTTGAATAATGTAACTTGTTTTTCTTATATATATATATATATATATATATATATATATATATATATATATATAAAACCAAAAATCTACAATTTTGGCATTGTATAATAAAGAATGAAATATTCTGCACTAACTCTGTAGCATACTGCCTTATTCGTCTTTATATATAGAAACTCCTGAACCACACTGCATTGCTTGAAATAGGATTTTGAAATATTAGCACTTAGACTCATGGCAGTGAACAAAATTACATCAAAGACTCATTTTGTGTGCATTAGTTTTTATTGAGAAGAGCTGTAGCTGAGATCTGCTCATACATTTGAAGAAACAATACAAGATAAAGCAAAAATATTCTAGTAGGAACCAATCATCATTAATCAGACAATGTAATTAATGCTTATAATCCTAAAGCAGAGACACGTTAAGCATCTCTGAATCAGTTCAATATGCTAACAGAGTTTCAAAAACCAAAAAAAGAAAATCAAAGAACAGCTGCCAAATGCCAACATGTTCAGACTACTAATAACATGCAAAACGCTACAGCACAACCGTTGCCGAGCAACTAATAAAAGGAACAGCTATACAGACCAGAATTAAAATATAGGAGTTCTCCTCATTCTATGAAATGTAGAAACAAAATCATTAGGTCATAGTACATGTAATTAATCTGGTATATCTCAAGTCATGTTGGCTTATTTACACTTAACACTAACGCACATTTTCATGAAATCATTATTCATTAAAACATGCGCATGAGAAATACGCACTGCATAAGCCACTCCTGTTACATAAAGAATTTGCTTCAACAAAGATTTTCTTTTCACTCACAACTAAATATAGTTTGCATCAGCTGACCCCAGTTTCAGAAAGTGTCCTTCTCTGTTTTCCCCGCAGGCCCTTCCTTTTGTATAAAGCCTAAACATGAATGCTATTTCAGGATTTTTTTTTTTCATTACTTCTTCATTCAAAGTGATAGAGTGCAAATTAGAATAAGGAGATATTTACTCAGAATGTAATGTTGTCCCATTTCATCAGTTAGTTGGTTATGCAAAAAATGGTGAGCTAATCAGGGATAGCCATTGTTCAGGGGATCCCTGGAAGTGCATTACTATAAAGTGATATTCATCCCTCACACAGAATCCAGGCATTAGCTAATGCTATTCAGATCAAAGTCAATAGCCTAGAAAATGTACATCTTAGTCATTGTAATATACTGCGTTCAATTATATGTAGCAAAATTACCGCAACACTCCTCCACAGCCTATCTTCTCCATTTCATGAACTCTTTGTTTAAAAGATTTTTATACTGTGTCAGGGAATGTAATTCACAAACATTTCACAGTATTAGAGCCTGAAGAAGATGCAATGTAATTCATATATGAAAGCATAAGACTACTGTAGAACAGTAATGCATTTATGCAGCAACCAGTCAAGCTTCGCAAGTCACTTATGTAAATGTGCAAAAGTGCATACGTAATAGCATCTTCATAGGTCAGTGGCAGAAAGGTGAGACATTAGAGTCATTACCAGACATTGCATTATAACTTTGCTGTTAAATAGAAGCCACTGTCCAGGCATCACTAGTACAGGTACTGATGAGCATAATACAGAAGTAGCAATAACACATAAACATACAACCTCATCAAGATGCACACAAAGGCAAAAGTAGAATACCACACATACAACTACAAAGGCACACATACACAATCACATACACACATCTATCTGTCTAATTATATATTGTATATAAATAGAATGACATATATGCACATTCTAGGACCTCTTGCCTTCCCACAGAACAGCAGTTGCATGGAGTAGTAACAACAGGAACTTTGTGTAATGTGATCCGTATATCATGTAAGGCAAACTAGTAGTGGTCAGCTGTATCATGATGTAGAGGTATTATACACAGAGTACAAAGGTTTAATCAGATGCAAATGCAGGCCAAACCTGTGGCCTGGGTACTGATCCAGTCAATTGCAATGCAAATATTTATGGAATTAGACTTTCCTTCAGTATCATGGGGCTACTTGGCCATCTCAGTCAGCAATGCACATCTAGAAAATCTTGGAGCTTCAGATGTAAAATGTTTGGCACATGTAACTGCATACACACACTCACACACACACAAAATCACGTGCACATACTTAAACCTCAGGGTAAACAGTGTGTGTGTGTGTGTGTGTGTGTGTGTGTATGTGTGTGCCTGCATGTTAGTATGTATGTTTGTTTGTGTGCATGCCTCAGTGTCAATATGCATCATCGTTTATGCGTATGCCATTGTGAGTGCGTGCAAGTGTGTGTGCATTGTTTTGATTATTATTTATTTATTTATTTAGCTGTTTATAACTAAGCACTGATAATAAAACAGTGAAGAATAATATGAGGCAATGAATCTTAGCAATTTTAAACCACAGTGTAAGCCAAACTAGATAAAAAAGCACAATAAGAATTATCCTAATTGGATATTCACTGAGAGGCTGGCCATGGTGGTGCAGTGGTTAGCACTGTCACTTCACGGCAAGAGGTTATCCAGTTTGATTCTTAGCTGGGGTTCCTTCTGTGTGGAGTCTGTATGTCCTTCCCTGTAGACACATGGGTTTCCTCTGGGTGCTTCAGTTTCTTCTCACACTCCAAAGATATTCAGTAGGTGGATTGAACTCTCTAAATTTGCCCCAGGTGCAAGTGAGTGGTACTTATGAATTACCGAGGCAGGGCTAGCCCCTGGTGGTGTAAACCTTGGTTTCAGATAATTGCTACTGTTGAAGTGACACCCAACCCCATGTATATATAACTTTATATATATATATATATATATATATATATATATATATATATATGGCTGCAGCAAATTTGGTTGCGGCATACATTTATCACGAGCAGCTTTTTTTTGGTAATTTTTGTCATTGGTGTGAGTGGTATGATATTACAGTTGAACTGAAAGAGTTTGAATGTAATATACTGTTAAGGCCTACCCTCTTTCTTCGTGGCTGTGTGACCATGGTATTAGTATATTTAA
Organism: Protopterus annectens; assembly: GCF_019279795.1. NCBI lineage: Eukaryota > Metazoa > Chordata > Ceratodontiformes > Protopteridae > Protopterus > Protopterus annectens. Next base: position 1,934,265,594 of record NC_056728.1, on the reverse strand, counting down.
TTTCTTGGGATAAGAGCGGGGAGCCCCCACACTGGCAAGTTTGGTGGGCAAAGCAACATATCTAGTTGTTTTAGGTGATTGGAAATGTAATATTTGTTTAATTTTTGATCAAATTACTTCAATGTTTTTTTCAATGAAAGTGATCGCCAATGAAATTTCACAGCATATTTCATGTTGATGAACGTTCATTGGCAGTGTAAAGAAATATAATTATTTTTTACATATATATATATATATATATATATATATATATATATATAAATAAATATATATATATATATATATATATATATATATATATATATATATATACACACTCACACACACACACACACACACACACACACACACACACACACACACACACACACACACACACACACACACACACACACACACACACACACACACACACACACACACACACACTCACACACACACACACACACACACACACACAGATTCAAAACCTGTGAAAAATTAAGAAACTGATAATAGCCATAGATTCCTATGTGAAGCTTTCGAAATACTTTGCTAGAAATATGGAACCTTGGAGATCTCTAAAAGGTGCTCTCCACCAAAAATGCCCAAATCAGGGACTGTAACTTATTATAGAGTAAAGGAGCAAGGTATGAAAAAGACGCTCTACTTGATTTTTCCAACTGTACCTTAGGCATGGCTGACAGCCCTGTACCAGTGGACCACTAAGATGAATAACTAGGATATATAGTCACAATAACTCCTTCAGACAACCAGGGCACAGACCATGTAGAGAATGGAAAGTGTCATGATTTTGAAGATGTAATAAACCCAACTGGCAGCCACCCCAGATAATAAAGAAAGTACAATTATACAAGCAAAACTAATCATAACAGTAGATGATGATTATGATGATGATGATGATGATGATGATGATGATAGATCAAAGATTCATTAGCCTAAAATTTATGGATCCTTCTCCCTGTCACTGGCCAGCTTCACCAAGCTTTGTGGGCCTTCCATGTTCTCTAACTGTCAGGAGCATGACCAGAGCTCTATAAAATGAAAGTTAGATTGTGAAAAGCTTCAGGGCACCTTTTTGCCCAGGAAAGAAACAACAACCCTGAAAAACAACGTAGAGAAACAAAACAAACAACAAGCACATGCAAAAAAACAAACAAAAAAAAATCCGCAGTCCTTTAACAGCAAACAATACAAACAAGAAAAAGGGACTGGATGGAGGGGAGGCTAATGCAACTGCAATTTATTAGAACATCTACTGTTATGGCAAGTTTTACTTACACAACTGTACTATGTTCAAACATAGATCAGTGAAGCAGAAGCCTGAGCTGTATGGGTAGATTACCATAGCTTAGGGAACAAAAAGAAAAACAGAGGCTAGTAAACTAAGACTCCAGGGATCCCTGGAGAATGATCCTAGCCAAGATATTTCTGGAACTGGAAAATTAATCTGGTTTGTAGTTCTTTGTGAACAGGACCATGCCCTGCCTCTTGAATACTTCTAAAACTCACCCCTTCCCAGAAAGCCACCAAAGAAGACAAAGCCTCTGTAGCATGGGCTATGACCCTGACTACAAGTGCCTTATGGGCTGTGACCCTGACTGCAGGTGTGTTATGGGCTGTGACCCTGACTGGAGGTGTCTTAAGGGCTGTGACCCTGACTGGAAGTGTCTTATGGGCTGTGACCCTGACTGGAAGTGTCTTATGGGCTGTGACCCTGACTGGAGGAGTCTTATTATGAAAAACATACCAAAAGGCAACAGCATGAGACAACCACCTGGATGTAGTCTGCCTTGCAAATGATTGTCCTTTTCTCTTTCCTTCATATGAGATAAACGGCTGATCAGCTGTTCAGAAGGTTCAAGTTTTATCCAGGTAGTATCTGAGCTACTTGTGGCCATCTAACATGCCTTAGATACTTCCTCCCTTGTTCCTAAATTCAGTAAAGAAAATTAGGGATTAAGTTTCCCTTAAAATGGATTTTGAGCCCATTTTATGCATAATGCTAGGATTTTTTTCTCAAAGATTCCCTGCATGATGGAAAACAGTGTAGGGTTGCTTCACCATAAGAGCTTGTAATTTAGATATTCTCCTAGTAGATATAAGACCAATATGTAAAAACAGTCTTCCAACTTAAAAACTCAATTCAGCCTTATGAACTGGTTCAAATGGAGATGGCGTAAGCTTCTCAAACACCAAGTTAGGTTCCCAGGGAGGAGCCACATTCGTCTTAGGTGAACTAGTAACACCCCTTTCACAAACTGCTAAACTGCATTATTGGAAAGGGAGATCCAAGGGCAGACAAGTAAAAATGGCTGACAGATACAAGAGGCCATTGGATATTAATTTACACAAATAACTAAGAAGTAAATTCAACTGGGCCTGAGGAGGGTCATGTTTCTTTGAGTGGTACTATCTCTTATTACCTCTCTCGGCTCTTATGGCATCAAAGGTAGTGGGGAGTTAATTCAAGTCAGCTGTGGAGCCCACAGTTGTTTTTGATGTAACAAGTACCTGACTGCCTTACAAGAGCGGATCAGCTGCTTACCTCAGCTAATTTATAGTTTCAAGCCCCCCTTCACTTAACTTTGTTTTCTATGTCATTGCTTTGTTGTCTTGTAGTTTAGCATTAAAATAAAAAAATAATAAATGATAAGATGGGTTGTATATGGCCATCCTTATTATACAAGATAAGAGATAAGTGATTGGTAATAATTTAAATTATAATATTTTTATGAGACAGTTTTAGGAACATGATAACATTTTACCTCTTTAGCTTGCTTAACAGAGTAAGGTGTTTGAACCATCTGGTTGAATGTTGAGAATGCTCAAACAGAAGTGTTGTTTTACACATATACATACACATACACACATATATAACTAGAGAGACTGATAGAGATATATATGTATGTGTGCATTATTATTATTATTATCATCATCATCATCATCATCATCATCATCATCATCATCATCATCATCATCATTACTACTATCATTACTATATTTTGGTGCAGCCATCATTGGAATATAATTAGGCATTAGCTATTACCAACTTAAAATAGTATCTTTGTTGTCATTGTTAAAAATGTCATTGTTGTTGTTCTCTCAGGCATGATAGCACTACATATGTTCTGGGCTGGCCATGAGATAATATTCTTTGAGGCAGAGGGTCTGTTTGGGGAGATGGCTGCAGAGCAAGGTCATCCGTTTGCAATGGCAAGCAAGAGAAGGTAAACACTGACTAAAGAGACAGACCACAAAAAAGATCAAGACAGAGCCTAATAGGCCAGTGCTGCATTTACAGAAATGGGCAGTCAAATCATCGCATGACATGCCGCCCCACTATTATGCCTGCTATGGAGAAGCCTTCGGTAACCTCAGGAGATAATAGAGCTAATGAAGAGTTCACTGAAGAGGTTAGCCTGCATGATCAGAAATGGAAGAGTATTTGGAAGAATTTTTAGATGCATTGTTAGAGGAGGACAGGGCTAGACTGTTTGATTTAGCTGTTGAGAACCAGTTTCAAAATTCTCAGCAGGCATCCCCCTCCAGACATAAGGGTTGCAGTTGTGAACACAGTGACCACTTTTTCATTGCCCTCCCTCCACTTATCTTAGTGAGTCACCAAGCAGTGACAGGCCAGATCAGTTTTCTAGCACCCACGAGAGGCAGTCCAGCAGTCTATGATAGCGGTAGATTTAGGGCCTTGTTCACTAGAGGCATTGATTGTGGTCAAATCCCTGGTGTGACAAAGGATACAAAATGCCATGGGGATTATGTTGATGTTTTGATTTGACTGGTGAACAAGGAATTTGGCATTTATTAGAGGCTGATATATTTGGAACCAAGGATTTAGCTACAGCACTCATTCAATAGGGAAGAAGTAGTTGAACAGGTTGCTGAGGAACTGGGAAAACTGGATGGTAGGATTCATCTTATACATGGCAGTGATTGCAGAGTAGGACATAAAGTAGGCATTTCCATTATAATTCATATTTTATAACTCTGAATGAAGCTCATCATGTAAAAAAAGGTATTTGTTGGGATGAGCTCCATCCAAATACCAGTTAACTAATATTGTACATAGCACCAGATTGTCCATTTGTGGGGGACTTGATGAACAAGGGGTAAAAGGAAGTCTTGTCAGGCTTTCTTGAGTGACTTGTTGCTTTGTTCATCTGTGTTGCCATTATGGTAAAGGGCACCCATCAGATAAATGCTGTGCAAAGGGTGATCAGTCAATCAGCAGTTTTTCCCATAGTGGAGAGGCTAGACAGGTGTATTCCCATCCAGAGCAAATGGTCAGATACTGGAATTCATTTTGGGGATTTTGAGACAATTTCCATGAGTAGGTTCGCACATGCTCCCAGCAAAGTGGACCTGTCAGCCAAATATCTATAGGATTAACCAGATAGTGAAGTAGCAGTTCTTTTTTTTTTTTTCATTAAATCTGAAGATTCTACAAGGAAGAAAAATGTTGGAACTTGTGGTCCATTGAAGTTATGGTGGAGATGGTCAGGAAGTTGCTTAATAAAGAGATAGCTACTAGCAGTGTAGACAGCCATTCATTAGCCTGCCCTTTGCTCTCTTTTGAATCTTTTCAGTGGATCTTATCCCTAAAAAGAAAGGAGAGGAGTTCAGACTTATAGGTCATTTGTTTTTTTCCCCAAAGACTTCACTGACAATGATTGTATCAACAAAGACAAAATCCAAATACATTATACATCCTTGGATGAGGTTGTCTAAATTGTTAAGAGATTTCAGGCATTGACATTGAAGCCACCTTTTGATTGCTTCCTATATGTGGGAATGATTGGCCACTACTAAGCATGAGTTTTGAGGGTCTGTTTTACTTTGACATGACCCTGACATGAACTTCCTTTGAGAAATTCATCAGTACTCTTCAATGGTACTGGCAGAAGAGAACTGCCCAGACAATTGGCATTCTATTATTTTAATGCTTTGTGATTGTAGCCGGTAGTGATCAGGGTGTGAAGCAGGGCATGGGACAATTACTGGACAAGTGCCAATGGTTTGGGTTGTCCCTTGCAGAAGACAAGATGGAGAGCCAGCTTAAATCACTAGTAGTTTTGGACAGGATATTAATGTGCATTCAGCTTCTTTTGGTTGTAATGAACCAACTAGAAACACTTGAAGGAGAATATTCAGGTATTTTTAGTGGCATGGAAAGTGAGGATAAGGGATGTTATGGCATTGTTGGGTCTCCTCATATTTGTTTGCAAGGTAGTCTCCTCAGGTAGGACGATCCTCACATCGTTTTTTTCTAAACAAAAATATTGAATTATCACTTATGCCACAGACATTCAGGCATTTTATATAAATGAAAACAAACAATACGGACATTTTCAGTTGCAGACATAATACAGCACATATAATCTTCTATTCAGTCATTATCAATTGAACATTACATAACTTGTCCAGTTCCTGCCTTCCCTTAAACCTCATTTCTCCTCCAAAACATTATTGTGTGCATACATACAGTTCCTACAATCCCCATTTTTTCTATGTAATTTTCTCCTATCCCTTTTCTAAAGATCCTATCAACAGTATCTCTGTTATTATATTCACTACATCTAATACAGTTGGTCTATACTTTGATTTTCATTTTCCAGTAATTGCTTTAGCCCCAAGAATTAAGCTCAGCAAGGCCCTACTATGTCTAGGCAGTTCAGATCCTATCTCACAGCTCAACAAATCATCACCTTAGTTACATCAATTTGCTAATCCAGTATTTCTGAAAAAATAGTCTGCAGGGAATTTTTAAAGTCTGCCAACTCATTACACACCTAAAAATATGTTCCCAAATACCGCTTTCTTCCCCATCATACCTCCAACATTTGCAATCTACCTTAAGTAAACTTCTTTGGAGTATCCTTGGGGCATAAGAATACCTGTGCAAACACTTCTAACCAAAAATCTGTCTTCTAGACTTTGTTTCATATTTGGGAGCCATACATATGTTCTCCCATTGTTTCTTTGTGAATTGCTAATCCAGTATCTCTTCCCAATCCTTTTTATCCTCCTCTGATTGATTCTTATACCTATTATGCAGTATGTTATATGCCATACTAACTGTCTCTTTTTAACATCAGCTCCTGTTCTAGATTCAATTAGAAACTCTTAACAGTACTGGTCTTTCACTTAGGATCCCCCCTATTTCTTTGTCTTTGCTTATACTCTGAAATCAATTCTTGTTGGGAAAAAATGTCTCTAGTCTGCAGTTCAAATGTATCCTTGGCCTCTTCCATTCTTCTGCCTTTCCCTCTTTAATTGTTTGCTCCCAATACTTTGGTTCCTTTACCAGTTTTCTCCAGAAAATTCTACCCCCCTCTTGCCTATAGGATGATAACGAAAAAAGAAAAGAATCTTAGATGGATGTGCAGTGTGAGATCCTGGATATGCGCGTTCAGAAAGTCTACTCTTGGGAGATGCAAGAAATGCTCACCCAGACTCTGCCACAACTTGCTGTGAGGGAAAGCTTAGTTTGCTGTTGCTTTCTCATACTTTGTATTGCTTTATTGCCTTCTTCTGTTTTGTATATTGTAATTTGGTTTCTTTACACCATTTTTCTTGTATTCAGCTTTCAATTGCATATTAAAACTAGGAGAGAGACTACAGCTGTGACTCTTGTGAGTCACACAGATTTTTTTCCCACCCTCCCATTCTGGTGGTGTTGCTTTCTTAAACTAAGCTGCCTTTCTAGTTGCCTGCTCCTTATGTTAGTTTGACCACATACATACATACATATATACAAATATTTCAAGTACGGATATTAAAAGTCCTTCTAGCTTGCCAATATACCATTACACTTGTTCTCATAATAAGTGCCAAACTGTTATTAATAATATCTAAACTAGTACTTGCTTTAATGTAATTTGGTAGGCTGTTCATTGCATCAGCTACTCTGTCAGAGAACCAGTTAGTACACTTCTCATTCCTATAGAATCTTCTACATAGGTTATCTGATGATTCTCTAGTATTTAGATAACCCCAAACATTCCCAGAGGTACTTGTCTCTAAATGCCCTGTTTACTTGAATAAGATCTCCTCTTAGATAACTACAAGTTCAGATATTTTAGTCTTTCATAATAACTTAAATGTTCACATCCATGGATGCCCTTGGTATATTTCCACTGTACTCTTTCCAGTTTATTCATGCTTGTTTTCTTATAGGGTTTCCATATTGTTATTTTATACTTAACTTTGGGTCTAATGTAACTAACAAACGATGGCTTCATCATTTTTGATTTCCTAGACTTTATAGATCTTTTTATACAACCTATAGTTCAACAACTATCATTAACCAATTGATTGATATGATTAGAAAAACTCATAGCTGAATCTACCCATACAGTGAGGTCCTTAAATGAATCTACATATGCAATTGCTGTGTGCTGTATTAAATATTCACCTTTCAATTTATGTCTCCCAAAACTCATATGCTTATTTGTTTGATGTACTTATCAGAATATTATTCTCCTGTACCCAAACAGTCAATTTAGTCAAGTTATTTTGCAGCCATGCCTTATCTGTAACACATGTAATCAGTTTACCCAATTTCAGGTTATCTGCATATAGACAGTAGCACACATTGTATCTTTCAGACCTAACTTTTTCATCTAATCTAAACAATTAAGGGCCTTGTTTATTTCAGTTGTCAAAGTTGTAGTTTGACCCCTTTTCCATTTCTTATATTTTTGTCTGTCATCTTAATCCTAATCCTGTTCTTATGGAAATATACCCCCTGATGTTGTATGCCTAGATCCTAATGTTAAACATTTTTTTTGCACTCAAACAATACGTCTTTCAAAACTTTCCACATTCCATCTGCAGTTTTTCATCTGAACTCCAGTTATTTTTCCATAGTGACTGTTTTGCTTCCATATTATCTGTAATTAACCTTCTGTGCATTGGTTTAGATTACAGTTTGGCAGAATTATCTAGCAACAAATTAACCTGTAAAACCCCATGATCACTGCACATCAATGATGGCAAAACTTGAAGTAACAGTAATTTCTTAAGGAACACAATATCTAGCATGTTCTGTCCCCTGGTAGTTTTTTTTTTTACAATCTACAGCAATTGTTGTTCTTTGCTTATATATATATATACTAGTAATTTCTTTACTAACATTATTGAATCAACATTATTCCAGTCTGTTTCTGGTAAATTTAAGTCCCCAAGCTAATATTATTCTTCCCTCCTGTGTTTCATGCAAGAAATGTATGAATTCTTCTAGGTCGTCTGCACTTGACTTTGGTTGACTATACACTCCAAAGATTGTTATATGTTTCAGGGTTCCACATATCTCCTTCCCTCTCCCATTTCATTGGCTGTTGTGAGTAAGCACAAAATTATAATTTTGTGACATCGCTCCCTTCAACTATTTAAAATTATTCGCCACCCCACTGTATCCCATAGAACCAAAACACAAAGTGCCCACCCTCTTTCAATCTATCTTACTCTTTTAAAATTAGTAGCTCTCTACTTAGACAACTATAACTTAAGTTATCCCCTCTTTCCTATCTAACTGCTTAACACACACTGCAGTGCATAAGGTATTAGCCCATTTTTTCCAACTTACAGTTAAAATCTGTGACATCTTATTGCAAGACCACCAATTATTGCAGAGCCCACATTCTGCCTCTCAGTAGTCATCTTGGGATTAGTGCTTCTGTTTTCTCTTGGTGAGAGAAGGAGCACAGGGACATTATTTCCTGGAGACTGCTGATCAACAGACAGCCTAATAACTGTGTCATAGGTGGCAGCTTGGAATTTGTTCTAATATTCTGCTCCTGGTGAGAGAAAGAGCAGAGTGCATTGATTCCTGACTGTTTCTGGTTGGGCAGTGAGTGTCTGTACTTGACATTCCTGATTGGTATGGTTGCTATTCAAGGCATCTAAAAGGAAAAGGCTACAACAAGCCTACAGATCCTTGCATCATCTAGGACAAGACTGTGGGTCACCAAACAGGCTGTGGCCTGCTTCTCATCTTGGGATTGGTGTTAATGATTTGCTTCTGGGGAGAGAAGAAGCAAAGGAGCATTGTATCCCAGCAGAGTGATGCTGTGGTGAGACCAGCACTAGTAGTACCCAGACATTAGCCATTCACACTACTCCCCTCTTTTCATCAGTATTGATAAGCTAATTCTTTTTGTCTTCAGTAAGTACTACTTGATTTGTTTCTAACCTCAGGATATCTGCTTAAATACTTCATCCTTAAATTTACAGGGTCTATTTATTAGTTTCCCCTCGAGTGTTTGGCAGTCTCCTGTACAGACACAGACATCGTGAGTGACATTTTTCCTGTAAAAGCACAAATGAAATTTTGCCAATACTTAGTTGCACACAGGACAACTGCTTTGCAATGAAAAGCACTGTCCCCAGAGTTGTGAAACGGATACTCCTGATATTGCTTTATATTCTCACTCCAACTGTCTAATTAATAAAAAAAAAAAGGTCTGTTGCCATGGATATGAACTTTCCCACTATCTCCATTACAAACTTGGTGGATACTGCATTCTAAGGCAATGTAGAAATTTCCTCATGTTCATAGGAGATTAGTAGGCTATCGACCCGGAGGTCATTTTAAGACTTACCATTTCATGTTTACTGACAACCAGTTAATTCTCAAACAAATTGGTATGGTATGGTATGTAAGAGATGTCACTGGAGGCAAAGTTCTCACATAAATGTACTCCTAATGTCAGTAAGGTTGTCAGTAATACACATCCATCACACACAATTCAAAGCAGACATATAGACCCCCCATATGCTGAGGCACTCAAATGTAACCTTCTTAAACCCCAAAGACCTTCTAGATGAAATACATGGAACAAATACCCTCAACAGCCCCGAATGGACTCTTTCAAAACAACACCCACATTAGCACTTAAGGCACAGGGACCCTATACTTCCAAGCCCACAAGTCAAGCTCCACACAATTCAGCATTCTGATCATTGGTGCCTCCATCGTGAGACTCACTGATGTCACTCGTGCCAGGCTGGGTAAGGAGAAAGTAACAATCAGTTGCTTATAAGGGGCTATGTTGTGCCACATTAGCCATGCACTCATGTCATTGGACCACAGATACCGGTATAACTCAGTCATAGTCCATGCAAGTGTAAATGACCTGAGATGTACCTCCTTAGACTTCATGAAGAGAGACATCATGGAGCTCTTGGAATATGTGTCACATGCTGGTATGAGCCTAGCATTGAACAGCATTTTACCTTCCCCAAGGATATCACAATGCAAACAAAAAAATTCTACCTAATAATTAGCTTCATTTATAGTATCGTTCTAAGAGTGTGTAATATTTGTCAGCATGGAAGGAGATGGTCAACAGACCACGCTGCTTTGTTAGGGATAGTCTGCACCTCTCGTCTAAGCTTTCAAATATTAGCTAAAATATTCCTTTTTAGGCAATGCCAAACTGAAAGTACTTGTGGCATAGGAAGTCAAAACCAAGAAAATGTAATGGCATTTCTGCTCAATGCTAGGAGTCTATACAAAAACTCCACTTCCTAGAAGTTGTCTTCACCCTAGAGAATGTTGACATCTGTCCAGTCACTGAGAGATGGTTCAAAGCTACGGACAGCACACCAACAGTTCAAGATTATAATGCCTTGCAAGATTATAATGCCTTCCACACATGTAGGCCAGCTACTACACAGACAGTGACTAAAGATGCAGGTGTCTCAGTTTACATAAAAAATAAATATACATCAAGGCTGGTCACAAAGGACAATGCACTTGAGTTACTCCATGTTCAACTCACTATAAGTAAAATCCAATACCACTTCCTTGCAAGCTACAGGTCCACCTCTATGACCCAGGAAATCAATGCTATGTATTTAAACGTATTGGAAACACTCACCTTCCAACCCAATACCATATTCATGGGTGACTTTAATTACCCCACTTTTAAATGGGAATCCTATATGCCACCAAAGGTACCGGCACAGAGATTCTGATTTTGTAAATACAAACTCCCTGGAGCAGACAGGGGTACAGCCATACTGGGCCAGGTCCTCACTAATATGGGCAAGTGCTGCTCCCCTCTAGTGTAATGTCTTCCCTGGTAAGGTCAGTCCACAAAATGGTCTCCTTTGAAGTAAAAATAAAAACTGGACCCCAAGCTAACCCTGGGATATTCAAGTACTACTCTAGTGCTAACTTCTTGTTATTAAGTGATAAACTGGCAAAAGCTCAAGCCCCTATAAACCCTGAGAACACTGCTCCCTATGAAGAACTCTTCACAGAAACCCTATACAAGCACATTAATACCTGCATAGAGGCAGCTATACCCACCAGGAAAAAGTACACAACTAACTCAAAAAACAAGCCACCCTAGTGGAATCACAAAATTAATATGCTGTAGAACAGAAGGAAGAAAATCATGGCAAAAACTAGGATGTGTAGCACCCAGCAGGATAAAAACACACTTATCAAACTAAGAAAAACAACTCAGAGGACAGATAAAGTCTACCAAAGCCAAATTCAAGGTAAATTTGGCCTCTGAGGCCAAGAACAACCACAAGGAACTCTTTAGCTATGTCTGCATCTTCAAAGTGTATACAAAATTATGTGCAGAGCTTATTGTAAATGGATCACCTATACTGAGCTAGAAGGTATAGCAAACCTACTATTCAACAAATTCAGCTCCAACTTTAACCATCTCTCCCCTTCAATCTCCCCTCAGGAAATATCATCAAATATAAGTCATTTTTCTGTGATGGCATAAGCTATTGCATGCTAGTTAATTTGTTATCTATCTTTTTTTATTTCCTACTTTACCTATATTTACCAAAGTTGTATATTCGGGATTGTTATTGATTTCTTGTATTTTTTAATGTGTTTTTGTAATGGAGCTTTTCTCACTGGGCCTTGACTGAAAAAGGGCCACTGACCCAGTCGAACATCCCCGGAAAAAATGTAAAGTAAAATAAAAAAATAAAGAAAAATAACTCTCCCTGCTGTTTATAGGGATCAGATAATTACTGCTCTCTCTAAAGCCAAGAACACTGCATCAATGGAGCCAGACAATATCCCAGGATGCCTTCTAAATAACATGAAACATGACCTAGCAGGCCATCTGGAATTGCTATTTAAATGTAGTCTCCAAACTGGCTTCACGCCTCCTGAATGAATAACAGCAACAGTCACCCCTCTGCACAAAGGTAGGCCATTTACAGATCCTGTAAACTCCAGGCCCACAAGTCTCAATAGCCTTATATGAAAAGTCATGGAAAGAATCATCACAGAAATGATCAGTAATGATATTGTAAACCTCCAGACACTGAAACCAACCCAGTTTGGTTTCGCCAAGGGCCAGTCATGCTTACACAATCTCTTGGACTTCTTTGAAAAGGTCACTAAAGCAACGGATGAGGGTAAAATGGTTCACAGTGCCTACCTTGACCTGCCCATGGTAACACAATATCCCACCTGGGCATTGTTGACAAACCCATACCCCTATGTCACCCAGTGGATAGCCAACTGGCCAGCAAACAGAACCCAGAAAGTTAGATTTGGTGAGTCCACCTGTACAAGGAGGCCAGTCACAAGTGAAGTTCCTAAGGGGTTGGTTCATGGCTTGGCACCCATGTCTCTAACAGACACAGGCAACCTGTAAATGGTTCATCTCACAGGCACCTGGGTACCAGAACTTGTCAGAGATTTGTGATGCATAGCTAGATTTAAAAAGGCCCTTGTGGTCGTTAGCCTAGCAAACACTTATAAACCTATAAATCAATGATTAATACATTTCATAGTTATGTACTACAAAAAATTACAAAAAAAAAAAAAAAACAACATCCTCACATTATATGAAATTAAAGAAGCTTCATGTTTCTTTGTTCATCATAACTGATAATTTATATTACTAGATTCTTTATGTATGTTTCAGCCATATAAGAAAAGTAATTGCCATGTATCTTTTGGAATCTTAAGTATCCATAAGATACCCACAACTTACATAAAAATTATTTTGCTTCTTGAATGTATTGTAAGCCTCCATTCATATACCCAATTTAAGTAACAACAATTGCTCTTTTGTGACACCACAGCACTTATTCTTCTGATGTTCTGTGACCTTTCATTTAACAAATCCTCCTGTTTTCTACAGCTACATTTGTATACTTCTTTGTACTTCATTTCCCGTCTCTACCCCATCTGTCTTTATGCTTTCCATAAGCTATATTAATACAGAAGAAAAGTGTGCAGCTGCCTATAACTGAAATCATAAAATACAACTATGACCATCAAATGACTTACTGCATCATTTCATACTTAATAAAAAGTCTGTTCAAGAAGGTGCATTTCTACATATAGCTGGAAATGTACGTTGTCTGGGCTTTAAGTGGCGGCAGTGGTATCCAGTATATTTTCATATATAAATGATATAATTGTAAATGCATAGTTTAATTTGATAAACCAGAGAGGTATGTTGATAGAGACATAAAGAAAGGAAAGAAAGCGACTAGTACAAAAAGTAATATGTATGAATTAAGCACCATGGTAACATAAAGCAACACTGGTACCTAGTACAAAAAATAATCTATACAAATTATGCACCATGGTAACATAAAACAACAGTGGTACCTAGTAAAAAAATAATATATACGAATTAAGCACCATGGTAACATGAAACAACAGTGGTACCTAGTACAAAAAATAATATATACGAATTATGCACCATGGTAACATAAAGCAACAGTGGTACCTAGTACAAAAAATAATATATACGAATTATGCACCATGGTAACATGAAACAACAGTGGTACCTAGTACAAAAAATAATATATATGAATTATGCACCATGGTAACATAAAGCAACAGTGGTACCTAGTACAAAAAATAATATATACGAATTATGCACCATGGTAACATAAAGCAATAGTGGTACCTAGTACAAAAAATAATATATACGAATTATGCACCATGGTAACATAAAGCAACAGTGGTACCTAGTACAAAAAATAATATATACGAATTATGCACCATGGTAACATAAAACAACAGTGGTACCTAGTACAAAAAATAATATATACGAATTAAGCACCATGGTAACATAAAGCAACAGCGGTACCTAGTACAATAAATAATATATACGAATTAAGCACCGTGGTAACATAAAACAACAGTGGTACCTAGTACAAAAAATAATATATACGAATTAAGCACCATGGTAACATGAAACAACAGTGGTACCTAGTACAAAAAATAATATATACGAATTAAGCACCATGGTAACATGAAACAACTGTGGTACCTAGTACAAAAAATAATATATACGGATTAAGCACCATGGTAACATAAAACAACAGTGGTACCTAGTACAAAAAATAATATATACGAATTAAGCACCATGGTAACATGAAACAACAGTGGTACCTAGTACAAAAAATAATATATACGAATTAAGCACCATGGTAACATGAAACAACAGTGGTACCTAGTACAAAAAATAATATATACGAATTAAGCACCATGGTAACATAAAACAACAGTGGTACCTAGTACAAAAAATAATATATACGAATTAAGCACCATGGTAACATAAAACAACAGTGGTACCTAGTACAAAAAATAATATATACGAATTATGCACCATGGTAACATAAAGCAACAGTGGTACCTAGTACAAAAAATAATATATATGAATTATGCACCATGGTAACATAAAGCAACAGTGGTACCTAGTACAAAAAATAATATATACGAATTAAGCACCAAGGTAACATGAAACAACAATGGTACCGAGATTTTAAGTATTTTTTCTCTGTTTATTTGCTAAGTTTTTCTGCATAGCTGCCTAGCTTGAGCATTTTCTGGCTTGTTAAACTTGATTTCTGTATTAGTAGCTGTATTTAGAGCACAACCAAAAGCTGTTTGCTGAATTTCCTGTTTGCACTTAATTTTAAATCGTTTTTTTCTTAAAACTTGCATATTTTCTGTCCTTGACCTAGCACTCTTGTGTGGGGTCATTTACTGCACTGTTATAACTTGATATTACTTGTGAACCTCTGCTATCTCTGTAAAAAACAAAAACAAAAAAAAAAATCTTGCTTTTTTCCCACTTTTCTGAGAGTTAAAGTTCAGTTACAGGCTTGCTGTTCCTGAACTGTTTGAAAGTTTCTGTGAGGCCATTATTGCTTGGGCTGAAGGAGGGTCTCTGTGTTCATCAGTGGCAGTGACTAACATTGAGCAGCTTCCCTGCCCCCCGGAGAGGTGGTTACTGACTTGAAACTGTAGTTTTATTGGCCACTAGGGGTCATTTCCATAACTCCTTCATCTTCCTCTCTTAAAACCTAGTTGCCTCGTGGTTTGAGCGTCTTTTCGGGCTTGTTGGCTGTTGGTGAAGCACCCTCCAAGAGGAAAAAACGCTGAGAGAAGAAGGGAGCCACTTTTGAGATTTTAAGTATTTTTTCTCTGTTTATTTGCTAAGTTCTTCTGCATAGCTGCCTAGCTTGAGCATTTTCTGGCTTGTTAAACTTGATTTCTGTATTAGTAGCTGTATTTAGAGCACAACCAAAAGCTGTTTGCTGAATTTCCTGTTTGCACTTAATTTTAAATCGTCTTTTTCTTAAAACTTGCATATTTTCTGTCCTTGACCTAGCACTCTTGTGTGGGGTCATTTACTGCACTGTTATAACTTGATATTACTTGTGAACCTCTGCTATCTCTGTAAAAACAAAAACAAAAAAAATCTTGCTTTTTCCCCACTTTTCTGAGAGTTAAAAGTTCAGTTACAGGCTTGCTGTTCCTGAACTGTTTGAAAGTTTCTGTGAGGCCATTTTTGCGTGGGCTGAAGGAGGGTCTCTGTGTTCATCAGTGGCAGTGACTAACATTGAGCAGCATCCCTGCCCCCCGGAGAGGTGGTTACTGACTTGAAACTGTAGTTTTATTGGCCACTAGGGTCATTTCCATAACTCATTCATCTTCCTCTCTTAAAACCTAGTTGCCTCGTGGTTTGAGCGTCTTTTCAGGCTTGTTGGCTGTTGGTGAAGCACCCTCCAAGAGGAAAAACGCTGAGAGAAGAAGGAGCCACTTTTGAGATTTTAAGTATTTTTTCTCTGTTTATTTGCTAAGTTTTTCTGCATAGCTGCCTAGCTTGAGCATTTTCTGGCTTGTTAAACTTGATTTCTGTATTAGTAGCTGTATTTAGAGCACAACCAAAAGCTGTTTGCTGAATTTCCTGTTTGCACTTAATTTTAAATCGTTTTTTCTTAAAACTTGCATATTTTCTGTCCTTGACCTAGCACTCTTGTGTGGGGTCATTTACTGCACTGTTATAACTTGATATTACTTGTGAACCTCTGCTATCTCTGTAAAAAACAAAAACAAAAAAAATCTTGCTTTTTTCCCACTTTTCTGAGAGTTAAAAAAGTTCAGTTACAGGCTCGCTGTTCCTGAACTGTTTGAATGTTTCTGTGAGGCCATTTTTGCTTGGGCTGAAGGAGGGTCTCTGTGTTCATCAGTGGCAGTGACTAACATTGAGCAGCTTCCCTGCCCCCCGGAGAGGTGGTTACTGACTTGAAACTGTAGTTTTATTGGCCACTAGGGGTCATTTCCATAACTCCTTCATCTTCCTCTCTTAAAACCTAGTTGCCTCGTGGTTTGAGCGTCTTTTCAGGCTTGTTGGCTGTTGGTGAAGCACCCTCCAAGAGGAAAAAACGCTGAGAGAAGAAGGGAGCCACTTTTGAGATTTTAAGTATTTTTCTCTGTTTATTTGCTAAGTTTTTCTGCATAGCTGCCTAGCTTGAGCATTTTCTGGCTTGTTAAACTTGATTTCTGTATTAGTAGCTGTATTTAGAGCACAACCAAAAGCTGTTTGCTGAATTTCCTGTTTGCACTTAATTTTAAATCGTTTTTTTAAAACTTGCATATTTTCTGTCCTTGACCTAGCACTCTTGTGTGGGGTCATTTACTGCACTGTTATAACTTGATATTACTTGTGAACCTCTGCTATCGCTGTAAAAAACAAAACCAAAAAAAATCTTGCTTTTTTCCCACTTTTCTGAGAGTTAAAAAAGTTCAGTTACAGGCTTGCTCTTCCTGAACTGTTTGAAAGTTTCTGTGAGGCCATTTTTGCTTGGGCTGAAGGAGGGTCTCTGTGTTCGTCAG
The DNA here is from genome assembly GCF_019279795.1 of Protopterus annectens. Lineage (NCBI taxonomy): Eukaryota > Metazoa > Chordata > Ceratodontiformes > Protopteridae > Protopterus > Protopterus annectens. The sequence goes on along the minus strand of NC_056728.1, from coordinate 1,934,248,442 downwards.
TGGCAGTGGCTAACATTGAGCAGCTTCCCTGCCCCCCCGGAGAGGTGGTTACTGACTTGAAACTGTAGTTTTATTGGCCACTAGGGGTCATTTCCATAACTCCTTCATCTTCCTCTCTTAAAACCTAGTTGCCTCGTGGTTTGAGCGTCTTTTCAGGCTTGTTGGCTGTTGGTGAAGCACCCTCCAAGAGGAAAAAACGCTGAGAGAAGAAGGGAGCCACTTTTGAGATTTTAAGTATTTTTCTCTGTTTATTTGCTAAGTTTTTCTGCATAGCTGCCTAGCTTGAGCATTTTCTGGCTTGTTAAACTTGATTTCTGTATTAGTAGCTGTATTTAGAGCACAACCAAAAGCTGTTTGCTGAATTTCCTGTTTGCACTTCATTTTAAATCGTTTTTTTCTTAAAACTTGC
>NC_056728.1:1934205533-1934243033 GCF_019279795.1 Protopterus annectens | reverse complement strand
GATCCTGGACTGAGGAATGAGTTTATTGAGTTCAAGAATTTTTAGGGGATTTTATTGTTATTGGAATGAAGTTTAATATAGTAGGATTTTTTGGCTCTGGTGATTAGTCATTTTGAATGGTTGTGGAGCTGTTTATATTGGAGCAAGGTATTGGCCAGTTTATTATTTTGGTAAGGCTTCCATAGTTTGTCTCTGTGGTGCATAATCTGTTTTGTCTCTTTGAATAGCCAAGGAGCAGTTTTAGTTTTTATCCTCTTGTTTCTTACATCTAAATCTACATACCATAAAATCTGAATACCAAATAGCACATCTTCTCTCTTCCAAGAGGAATGTGGGATACTTCTCAGAAATACACTTTTAACAACCTGAGAGTGATAAAAATGATGGAAAATATAACATTATTAAAGAGACAGTGTAAAATCTGTAGGTTTTAATGAACTGCGTTGCAACATTCTACCACCAAGATCATTTGTTTTTGCTTAAGAGAAAGGGAGATGCATGATGTGATTTGGACCGCTAGTATGCTGGTCATGTAGTGAGGTTTTCTGTTTACTAGACAGCTTCAAAAAATACATATGATAACAGGGTTTCAAAAAATGTAACTCAAGCTGGAAAATGGGTATATTCATCCAAAAATAAGGACATCTTGTACATGGGTAAATCAGGCCGGAAAAAGGGGCACATTCTTCTAAAACAGGGACAGTTTAAAGGTCTTCCTCCCTTAGATATTCTCTGACACATGTTTAAGGCTAATAAAACCCTAATGAGACCACCCAGGGCAGCATCAATTCATTGCAGAGTGGAATTGTTTTATGCCCTTGGTTTCCTCCTCTTCCACCAGCCACACTGAACCGACGGAGACAAGCAACATGAGCACCGACATATTGTCCTGCCTCCCCAGGGACTCAACCTGTGTTCTTCCTCCCTAAAGGAAATATACTACCTCCAAATTCCCCTACCCTCCACTGGCAATTCCCCAAGATCCATGTCCAACTGCATAATATCCACATCATGATGGGCACACTCTTTTCCCCCTTACCAGTGCCACAGACCCCCCCAAACTGCTAACCTAACATAGGTTGCCTGGGCTATAGTCAGTCTATCTTAAACATGGTCAGTCTATCTAGTCAGTCTATCTTAAACATGGTCAGTCTATCTTAAACATGTTCAGAATATCTAGTCAGTCTATCTTAAACATGGTCAGACTATCTAGTCAATCTTAAGCATCGTCACTCTATCTAGTCAGTCTATCCTAAACATGGTCAGTCTATGTTAAACATGGTCAGTCTATTTAGTCAGTCTATCTTAAACATGGTCAGTCTATCTTAAACATGTTCAGAATATCTAGTCAGTCTATCTTAAACATGGTCAGACTATCTAGTCAGTCTATCTTAAACATTGTCACTCTATCTAAAATCAGTCTATCTTAAACATGGTCAGTCTATGTTAAGCATGGTCAGTCTATCTAGTGAGTCTATCTTAAACATGGTCAGTCTATGTTAAACACGATCAGTCTATGTTAAACACGGTCAATCTATGTTAAACATGATCAGTCTATGTTAAACATGATCAGTCTATATTAAACATGGTCAGTCTATGTTAAACACAATCAGTCTATGTTGAACATGGTCAGTCTATGTTAAACATGATCAGTCTATATTACACATGGTCACTCTATCTAGTCAGTCTATCTTAAACATGATCTGTCTATGTTAAACATGGTCAGTCTCTGTTAAACATGGTCGGTCTATGTTAAACATGATTAGTCTATGTTAAACATGATTAGTCTATGTTAAACATGATCAGTCTGTGTTAAACATGATCAGTCTATATTAAACATGGTCAGTCTATCTAGTCAGTCTATGTTAAACATGATCTGTCTATGTTAAACATGGTCAGTTTCTGTTAAACATGGTCGGTCTATGTTAAACATGGTCGGTCTATGTTAAACATGATCAGTCTATGTTATACATGGTCAGTCTATGTTAAACATGGTCATTCTATGTTAAACATGATTAGTCTATGTTAAACATGATCAGTCTATATTAAACATGGTCAGTCTCTGTTAAACATGGTCGGTCTATGTTAAACATGGTCGGTCTATGTTAAACATGATTAGTCTATGTTAAACATGATCAGTCTATGTTAAACATGATCAGTCTATGTTATACATGGTCAGTCTATGTTAAACATGATACTCATCTTCTTTCTTTTTAGCACTTCCTACGTAGTAAAACTTTTCTGACTACATTAATCAAAAGAGACCATTTGGGAATTAAATTACCACACTGATTATATCAAAGCACCACATTTTCAGTACAGCTCAAAGATTTCCCCTAAATATTCTGTACCTGTTACAATTTATATGGTATATCTGACATATTGTGTTTGTCATTCCAATCCTCAACACAAGTCAGCACTAAGATGTCACTTTGACCCAAAGATATCACTACTGATTTGAAATGAACTTGTGAGTATTCAGTGTGTGAAGACCTGTAGCACTGCTAATCACGTCCCCACATGCAATAGACTTAGCTTTCTATACCTCCAGACTTTTCTATAACAATGTCAAGGTCACTGCAAGTTTGAAAAAAAATCAAAATTTTAGAATGCAGCAACCTTGCTCAAAAAATGTGCAGCGTTTTTTTTTTTTTTTCATTCATGCTTGCGCTATGACTAGGAACCGAAGAAATGTATCTTTACCAAATAATTTTATACCCATATCATCCTTCACAATTCAAAAGGTAATACAAAGAAATGAGCAAAATATAGACAAAACGCAACAAATGCAATTAAGACTATTTTATGTGATTGGGCTGGAAAGGGATGGAATATTAAATAAGTGTCAGAAAGTTTGCATTACATACTTCATGCTACAACAAACTAGAGTAAAACAGCTCATTGTTTTTGTCTTGCATTTCAAAGGAGAAATGGTAATTCAGAAACCCTAACCTTCACAGCTTTAAAAGTAAAAAAAAATTCTGAAGCAAGAACACTTGTTTGTAGAAATAATACTTCATTCTCCTCCTAAATGGAATATTGCAGAACACTTTTGAAGCAGTTGTTGTTAATAAGTTCTATAAATGTATAGTTTGAGTTGCTTGTCAGATGACTTGTGACATTGCTTCTTGAATTAAACTAGCTGTATGTGAACATGTATCTCACACCAAACTTAAAGTAGGCAGTGATGTTATGTTTGAGGTCAGCATGTAGGACAATGCAAAAATGTATCACTGTTACCAAAGTATGCATACTTCTACAGATACACAAATACCTTCAGTCGGTTTTTGCTATAAAAACATGCAGTTTCATTAACAAAGCCTACACCGTAGAATATGATGCCAGGCTTTGAGAGTACCATTCATTTTGTTAAATAAGTTTCATGATTTTCAGATACCTAACAAAAATACCATCTGTTCTGGAAAAACTATCTTTTCCATAAATGTCTGTACAGTATCGTATAACTTTTACAAGTGTTGTTACATTCTAAGCAGCTTATAGGCTCACTTTCACTATATATTGGTAATATCTGCCACATTCACTGATACAGGCTCTTTGGAAAGTTTTCAAGCAGTTTATTGCAGTCACTGACATGGGTACATGATATGAAGTGCCAGTTAGATATGAAATTGTTCTTTTTTCCCTCTCACTGTCAACATCTTTACTAATAAATCATTATTTTACACTTATGGTGGTTATACTGGTTTTACTTTTTTTATTTCTTCTTGAAAGAATAACTATTTGAAGACATATGTCCTATTACCAAATTATAAGCACAGTAGCAAAGCAGGTCTGGAGTACTACAAATGTAGTTTTAATGGATGCCTCTCTGGTAGCTTTGGATAAATGTCATCTCATAGAAGGCATTTTCATCTGCCTGATGAAATCTGTGAAATTTGGAATCATAGCCTTCTGTTGATTATTCCAGTCAGTGGAAACTTTGAATTTGATCCTGTGACACTGCCAGCCCAGCTATCTTGTATTTTGTAAATAAGTATGTCATTTGTGAATATCAACATAATTCATATGCTTGCCTTACACATGCAAGAGAACTTTATGTTATGTGTATATTAAACTACTAATGTAGAAGTATGTGTTGAACAGGGTTTCTAAAGTACTAAGCTTCAAGGATGTGTCCACAGTGTAGCCTACTGGAAAACTATATACCTTTGCAAATGTATGTTTTAATAGTAGAAGCTGCAACATACAGAGTTAACTTATAAAACGGCATAAAAATAAGTTGAAATGAAAGTGTTATGATTAATTTATCTCTCAGTTTCAGTGAAACAGACACAAAGTCTAGAGCTAGAGGTTTTTCTGTTGTCTTGGAGAAAAGTTATTACTAGGTCTAAAATGTAAAAGTGTTTAATTGTTTTACGGCTTCCAGTTCTCAGCAAACATCTGAGAGATGTGTATTTTTAACACAGAGATGTTAGTTTCTGTTATCCTGGGAACTGAAGACAGGTGACAAAGAGTGATATCATCCAAGCTGACCCAGCAGTAATGTTTAATAGTAATTTCAGAACTCTCTCAAAGAGAGAGAGAGAGAGAGAGAGACTAGGCATGTTGTATCTTGTCTTGGACCTAGAAACACCCATTCAGCAATTTTGCCTGTTTGTTTCTTTGTAAGTAAGACTTAGAGCACATTATATATCTTAGATAGTAATAGGAATATAGTAAAGATTAGTTTATATGTTTTCTGTATTTATTTGAGACTGTCTTGCAATGCTGTTTTAAAATATTTTCTGTGATTCTATACTCTGTAGTTACTGTGTTGATTGAGTATTGTCTTGTTCTTTTATTATTTATTATTAAATATATTTAAACCTACCTTCATGGCTGATATTTGTGAGATATATTTAAGCTCTTAGAGTACTTGCATATGTATTTGGTGGCACTGTACAGGTCACTCCTAAACAGCCTTGCAAGTCTTGGTCACGCTTACCATTTGGATAACAGTAACATTACACAGTGAGATTGGTCACCCTTTATAAGGGCCTTAGGTAGCAGATAAAGAGGAGTTGGTGGCAGTGATAGCCATCTTATAGTCTGGGCAGAAGGGGGCATAGCTAGTAAACCTGTGCCAGCCTTCCACAGGTATATGTGTTTGCATATAAATCAAATCTCAAAGTGTGTGTGTGTGTGTGTGTGTGTGTGTGTGTGTGTGTGTGTGTGTGTGTGTGTGTGTGTGTGTGTCAGCCACTTGGGCAGGGGCACAAAGCACCAGTTGGACAGAGAGGGTGCTGGAGGTCTTGGCTTGACCACTCAGCTGAGATCTTAACCCTATAGCTGTGACAGTGGGGAGTCTTATTGGGGATCTGGAGAAAGAGGGAGAATTCATCCCCAGACTGACTGTAATCTCTGTGTGCTCTTAAGGAAAATTGTACTTTACTTTGTGTGTACTAGTCATCCTCCCATTGTGCACATCCCTCACTGTTGGCAGTGGTGAAGATTGAGGCTCCTTGATTACTGAGAAAGTGCAGGGATGTCACAGATCCCATCAGAGATTTCAGCATCATCCTGGTGAATAGTTTGTAAAGGGCTACGGTGGTTCATCTCCATGATGTCCCTCCTCTATAGATTTGGGTATGCTTCAAGGATCTCTAGTGTTTATCTCATTGTTTATTGCTGCATCTATAAACTATCTAATAAATGGATTGTCTCACAACACACAACTTTTTTATATTATTGATCTGATGTTGTAGTACTGTTATTCTACCAAGTCTTCTTATTGCTACATCCTTAATACACTGATTCTAGAAACAGTGACTTTTCAGTTGCTAGGAGATGAACTAAACCCATGGTATTTGAGTTAATACAGCACTTGGAGACAGTTTGCAGTCCCAGAGTGTATAATGTACGACAGTAATAAAGTCAAATTGATTGAAAAAATGACATTTGCTCTGATCAGGACTTACAACTTAGGCCTCAAGGGTCTCGAGCCAACATATCAGAGAAAGATCTCTAGGCAGTTAAATAGCTGCACAAAATGTTCAAGGCATCCATAACTATGTCTCAGTGCTGCTAGAACAAATAAGCCTTATTCATCACTAGGTAGACTCGTAAATGTGTAAATCATCATGAAAAATAAATTGGCTATGGTAAAACCAGATGAGAAGACAATGAAGGTCCTCAGTTGTGAATTTTAGTTTGTAGCATATACCACTCACTGCTGTTCAAAATTCGGGAGATATCCAGAATTATGAGGGAGGAATCTCTTCTGCTCAGCAAAATGACATTGCATGAGATGCCAGTTAATAATTAAAAACTCTTGCCTGCTATACCTTTATCACCCATTTACATAGCAAAACCCCCAGATAGAGAATATGCTGGCAATCCTTTTTTGCTTTATCTTCATTGTTACTGGCTCTGATCATGTTCTACCAAACCCCTCAGCAGAGACGGTGGTGCCTGTGTAGCTGTGAACGGTCTCCAGCCTTTGAAATGTTAAACTTATTGATTATTTTTAATCTTCTGTTTTTTTTTTTTCTCAACCATTGCAATTGTATTTATTTCTAAGTATTTTGGCATTACAATGTTATATGTCCAGCAGCAGGGCATTCTTTTGCATCTGGGTCTTGGAACTACACCACTGAACTAATGGACAATATATATGGTTTTGTATCTCTGCTAGTAGCCATCGTTGCCTTAGGTAAATAAATCTTCTGCCATCCTTCTTCTTCCTGGGCTACAATTTTGAATTTAAATAACTTCCTCCCAAACCAAAGATCCAGAATGTTACAATCCCATATAAGGTAATATAGCTTGTTGGCAGGAAGTACTAAAAGGACCTCAAAGTTCTTTGTTACTGTATCTATGAAAAGATGTATTTTCATAATTCCATTTATACAAATTTTTTGCAATGACCATTTAAGAAATTCCAGATTTTACATTTTTGCTGTGTCTCTTCTGAAAAAATACAGGTTTTTATATAGCCCTTAACATGTAGATTGGGATTTACATCACAATAAACAGTTATTTGTCTATAAACAAAGTAAATGAGTATAGTTCCTCAAACGTAATTTATGACAAAATTATTAATTGTGATATTTGAATAATATAGCCAGCTGATTGCAGCTTAATACATTTTGACTTTCTCTTCATGCCTGGTTAACACTTCTTTCTTCACTATTATACACAACCTTTTTTAGATCAAAGCAATGCAACCCAATCTCACTCCTTGTCAAATTTAACTAGATAAAGGAATTAAGTATCTGCCTATACTCATGCTGTGATAGCTTTACCCAATATATAATTATTTCCCTGCAAGGAAGATTGTAAATAATTATTGTGTCTGGGCTTGTAACATATATTCTTTATAATGAAATCTGTTATAACATTTTTCTAGTGGTTATATTATTGCAAGTCAATTCAATCTCATGCATAAGTGAGTAAAGGAGTGACTGAGCATGTAACTGAGTGAAAGTATGGTTACTTTTACTACTAAATAGGTAACTAAATGATTCATTAAGCTCATCAGCAAGTTTATCAGCCTGTTTGATACTTTCTAGTGTTTTTAGCATCTTATAGCATTTGGTTAATAATCAATGAACTAAATAAAGATTAAATAAGATAGGCCTGTTCATACAAAACAATAAAATGAGTTTATGACATTTTGTTACTAGTTATTTTATTTGTTCAATTTATTTTACTATGGTTTCACCTCAGCAGAGCACTGGCCTGTATAGATCAATGGATCCAAATGCACCATTACCACATTTAATGAATCACAAAGCTGATTATGAGCTTGCATCTAATTAAAAAAAAAACGTGTCTTTGAAAGGAAAAATTAAAATATTAATACAATAAATTCTAGGCATACTAAAATAGAGTTTGAGTTCAATATAATGTAGTTCTGATTGCACATCATACGTAAAGGAAAGGTAAAAAATCATATTATGGCATTTGTCAAAGGAAAGGAAAGGTACAAAATCGTATTATGGCATTTGTCAAAGCATTCTGAAAATAGAACGTTGGCAAAAACATAGATAAAAAGTAAATATGAATAGCTTCTCTGTGATTTAACATTTTAAGTTAGAACAAAACCAGAAACAACTATAACTACCTAAAGTAATGCAGGCACATTTGCACTTTGTGGTTGCTATTATTCAGTTTCTTCTCAGATTTGTTTAAAATTGCTCTAAAATTACCTTAAGAAATTGTAAATTCACATTCTTGCTAAAATGTGCATGATTAAGTTGCAAGTCTGCAAAAGTTTCAAAGGCTAATATTTCATTTATTACTCTACTTAACATCTATGAGTAATTATATTTTTTAGATTCATCCAGTTAATTTCCATAGAATCTGCATTCTAAACTCTAATTACCTCTTTACTGACCACTGCTATAACCAGGGACAATTATTTGGCATTTGTCATAAAACTATTAAAGTAATTTACTCCAAAATACAGCAATTTATCGTTCTCAAAATCCATCATCATAATTCTGATGTTGTTCATTATAATTAAAATGTTCTTTATAATTACCTGCAGGCATGCACTTAGCCTGTAGTAGTTAACAACTAAAGTTAAATTTTATTAGCTGATGAGGTCAAACAATGTTAAATTATTCAATTACAGTTGTGTTATTTACATATTACATTACATGAGACAGGTTAATAGAACCATGCAACATAAATCTTTGTTAAACTAATGTCCTATCCGAGTAAGCAAACATGCATTACTCATCTAAGTTCCTTTTAATTTCTTTCTTTTTCTTACTGTAATATACAAGTTGATTTAGCTTTCAAATGGAATAAAATAATTTTAAATACAGGCACAGTTAGATCTAATACATGATAACTGTTGCTTCATACATATAAATATTTATATATGTTTAAATTGAACCTATCTAAATCAGTTTTGCGTGTGTGTGTGTGTGTGTGTGTGTGTGTGTGTGTGTGTGTGTGTGTGCTCACATGTATGCATGGTGTGTACTTTTGCTTGGTTTTAGTTATTGTCTAGTCTAGGGAACAAGATTTGTAATGAATGATAAAACTAGTAGTCATTCATTTCTATATTATTATGTATAACACCACCCAAAGCATATTTAGTTTATCTGCCTTGCATTTATTCCTTGAGATAATGTATGTGTGCAGATATGTGTTTGGGGTGTCTATCTGTTTACTTTTAGTAGATATGGGAGCACTTTCTGTATTCACAGCACACTGCAATCATGTTTTGTTTTACACCGATTTACATTACTTTATTGCAATGGAAACATGACTTTTTATGTCTTGTTTGTCTCATTACCATCATCATCTATTGCCTCAAATTGTAGATTTTTTTAATACTGCTGGCCAAATTACTAGACAAATTAAAAGCAATAGCCTCAGCTATTGATAACCTTTCCAGTGATAATAGGTACAGAAGCACTAACCTTACCTAACTCCATTTTAATCAACCTGTAAATAACTGAAAACATATCCCATCCACCTGGAAAAAAATCCATTATTATACCCCTTTACAAAAGAGGTACTTCAGCAGAGTTAACAAACTATATACCCATTGCTATCCTATTGCCCTTCCTTAAAATCCTTGAGAGATGTATTCACTTTCAGGTTAGGATGATAACCTACCAGCTGAATATCTAAATTTGGCTGCTGACGCCATCTCCTACCCAGTATCCATCTTAATAAACTGATCCATCTACAAACAAAAAGGTACCAGCAATCTGGGAAATTTCACACATCATTCCACCACACAAAGGGGGAAAATCATTAGAACTTTCCAATTATAGTTCAATAGCTATACTGTCACCCCTGTCTAAAGTTCTAGAAAGATGCATCTACTCACAAATTCTGCTGTATCTCCTTGATACCAACCTGCTATCCAAAACCCACCATGGATTTCGGCCCTACCACAGCACTACTTCTGCCCTGAGTTCTACAAACATCATTAATCAACACAGGAACAATAAAATAGTATCCTCCATCTTTCTAGCTTTATCAAAAGCATTCTGTACCAACTCTCATAACAAACTTATACAAGTATTCTTAGAACTAAACATTAGTCAATCCATATTACTTGGTTCAAATACCACTTAACAGGGCACCAGGAAGCTGTAAAATGGCCTACTACCCATTGCTCTATGTGTACCATTAGGTTCCATTTTAGGTCCCACACTTTTCACTAATAATTTACATACTGCTACCCTGCATGCCTCCCTAGTCCAATATGCAGACAATTCTACATTAATATGTGCTGCATCATCCCAACAGTTACAAGTAACACAGCAGTTCTGCTCTGTAGTTCAGTTGTGGCTTTCTGAAGCTCAACTTATTCTAAACCTCAACAAGACCAAACTCATGATATTCCAAAACACAAGAGCTATAGATCCCCTCTCTCTATTTATGATTGCATCTACAAACAATACCACCATCTCTTCTATTTCTCAGACTAAACTTCTGGGTGTTGTTACTTACAACAGTATGAAATTTGACTTACACATAGCCCAGACAGTCAAGAAAGTAAATAAAAAAATGTAGTACTCTTTAGGGAAACAGACAATACCTAACCAATAGCACAAAAGCTACCATTCTAAGAACACACCTGATCTCCACACTCCTATATGATTCACTCATTCTGCCAAACTTAAAAAAAAATCAGACCTAGCTATAATAAGATTACAAAGTTTGAAACAGACTCCAACTTAAGAGTATACCATTGTCTTGCACTCAAATAACTTAACTGGCTAGAACTACCTCAGCTCTTAACTTATAACCAACTTACTTTGGCCCATACACAAGCTGAAAAAAAACCTGTTATGCAAAATCTTCTACTCCCCTACACTAGTAGCCAGTCTTTACATTCAAATAATAAATCCCTCTTAAGAGTTAACAAATCCAACAATGCCACTGGAGAATCTCTCTATTCTACATGCATAGCCAAAATATGGAACTCATTGCTGACAGATATGCGGACAACTACAGACGCTCTACAGTTTAAAATATATTTGCAAATCCCATTTATTGAATAGAAAGCTATGCTTGTGCACTGCCTTCTTGCAACCCCTCCCCCTCACTATCTAACTTCTCTATCACCGCTTCGCTATTCTTCTACTCTTCTCCACACCATCCATTCCTTCACAATGATTAGTCTGACTCAATCTCTACTCCCAAAACTAAAACTTGCAGCAGGTTTTTCAATCAGTACCTGGGCTGCCTTCTTCTTATTACTATCTCTCCATGATAATATACTATTATTTAACTTGGGTATCTCTCTCCATAGTTATGCAGATACACAAAGTTTTTGTTAGCTAGACATATCAGTATCCCCTATTATGTAAATCTGATGTATTAAGAACTGTGTATGTGTTACACTGCATCTATGTGTTACTTCTTTTTTGTAATGTTTTGATATTTTTTATGATTATCCTGTTGTAAATGTGGGGCTTTTTTTCCCTGGCCTCTGCAGAAAAAAGAAATATATCCAGTTGGACTTTCCCAGTAAACAAATGTAAAATAGGATAAAATAAATAAAGTAAAATTATGAAATACGTAACCAAACACAACCTCCTGTCCAATACTCAGCATGGTTTCAGGCCCAAACAGTACTACTATTGCCTTCCTCAACTTTATCAACAAAGTAAACCAATACAGAAATGATGGCAACCTTTTTTCTTCACTTTTCCTTGACCTTTCCAAAGCATATGACACAGTGTAACACAAAAAGCTCTTCTCTGAACTTGCAACACTAGGTCTCACTTAACTATGAAACCAGGAGAGGGAAGGGTATTTATGCAATTGTAAGCAGGCAGCTAAATAGTAAGAAAACCTTTCAGCATTTCAACCAATCTCTGTTTGTGTTGTCCAAGGGTCAATATTTGTCCCTCTTGTATTAAATATTTTCATAAATAATCATCATACAGCTACAATACCTGCCACTCTAGTACAATATGTTGACAATTCAACCCTTATCTGCTCTGCCCCAGCCCCATCCTTTTCAAAATTATACCAAATCACTCAAAAAAATATTTCCTTGACATTGAAATATGACTAAAAATGCTAATCTGAAGCTTAATGGCAAAATATATATATATGCTACTTACTCCAAAACAACACATTAACCAAAAACAGATATTTCATATTTCCTCAAGTAATAACAAAAATAGAAACCATAAGGCAAACTAAACTACACCGTCGTAAGAGATGACAGCCTTATATTTGATAACCACAGTCTTCATTCCATTAAGAAACTCACCAAAAACTCAGCTCCCTCTATAGAGCCAAACACTACCTGACAGATCAAGCAAGGATTACTTTAGCAATGGGATACCTCCTTCCATCTCTATTATATGCTTCCCTAATTCTTGCAAATATCAACACTACATATAAAACTAAACTAGCCTCCAGCTACTACAAAACAGCTAAATTTGCTACCAACCTTATAAAACACACCACTGCCTTACAGTAAAACAATTGAAATGGCTTGAACTCCCAAAGCAGTTGACTTACTCACAATTAATCACTGACCACAACCTATTGTATTCTTCAGATAAATGCCCAGCATTACAAAATACTCTAGTGCACTATTTACCCACTGGAGACCTTTGCACTAGCAATAAACTTTCACTATGTATCCGTAAGACATTCAACACTGTTGGAGGTTCTCTCTACTCTCATTATGTGTCAAAACACTGGAAAGAAATTCCCACACAGTTAAAATAAAACTTAAATAGTTTCAAAACTTTGCTTAAACAGCGCCTATGCCAATGATGGCTCTGTTCTTCCTGCTCACCTGGCTAGCTTTGCTCAGTTTACTTTCCTCCAACTCTTACATCCACTTTGCTTACCCAATCATTTGTACCTTATTGCTGCTCCTCATACTGCACGTATTTCCTAACCCCTTACTTTTCCTGTTTCTGCGACACTCCACCACTAACTACAGTTCTTCCTCTGTCCATTTAACTTGCTGCTCATTTCTATAACTTACACTTTCATATCCTTCTTTTCAATTTTTAAGCTACATTCCACTTGTCTGTCTGTAAATTATTACTGTTTGATCTTTTCCCTGCAGCCATCATGTTATAAATATATTAACTGTTACTGTATGTTATTTCACTATTTAATAATTAGACAATTTGTTAATTTGTCATTTTTTTTGTGCTAAAATGCTATTTTCATGTGAGAAAATATTTTAAAATATTTAAAAATCATATAAATAAGTGTGCATGACGTATAACTTAAATGTGGAGCTTTTTTCCTTGGGCTTCCTCCGAAAATGGTTTTACCCAGTTGGACTTTTCCCAGCCTAAAAGGCAAATAAACAAACAAACAAATAAAAAATAAACAAACAAATAAATAAATAAATAGTTTTGTGCTTAATAGTATGGTGTTTACAGTATTAACTTATGTGCTCTAGTTGTTATGTTACTTGCCTTTAAATATGGTGGGTATTGCTGCTGTAACCTGAAATATTTCAATGACTTTAAGAACATGGTAATACTTGTACAATATAAACCAAATTGTGATGCTACTAAATATGGACTTGATTTTAATGAAGACCTCATAACAAACTATTAGGATACAGAAGAAATGTGCTGCAGTACTGATATGTATTGAGATACTAATGATGTAGAGTATGTCTATGAGGGTGCATTTTGTTGTTAAGTAATTGCCCATGGTGAAGTAGTTAATGTTGGTTGGGAAGAAATAATTGCAGGTGCAGTTTCAGGTCCCACTCTGAATTTAGAAGATGCAAACAACAATTACACATGTTCTGTTTGTTTTGTTGGGTAAAAACAGACCTTGATTGTCATTTATCACTTCATGTGGCCTACTGGGTGTGCTTCCAGTTGCTTAATAAGTATGAGTCTCTGACATTACTGTCCATTATTTCTTTTTCTAAACCAAGGTTTTTATAACCCTCCTTATTTAGGCATGGAAGTAGAGTAGCCATTATCCCTCACATAATTTATAGAAAGTTTAAATAAAAAGCAATGGTTACTCTTTGGTATTGATCATACTTATCTCTATCTCAGATCACCTTAAACGTTGTTTCCTTTGAGCAAAAGCTGCAGGAAGAAAATTCAAGTGGCTTTCTCACAGCATATTAAGCTCCAAATCAAAATAAACAGGACCAATTATCAGTTTAAGGCCTGTTATGGGACACCTTCTATGTTCTCTGAAAATCAGGTAAGGTTCCTAAAAGTAATTGAAATTCCTATGAACAAAAACTCAATTATCTTGTGAAAATGTAACTACCACTCACTGAACTGGAGTACCTATACATCCAATATATAATATAACCAGAATCCATATGTTTAATAAACAAAACTCCTCTGCACCAGATTGCTAACAATCTCATTAGAGGACATACTATTGCAGACCTAGTCTTTATGACTATAACTTTTCATCTACTACATTCCCTGGTATCACCCTCCCTAGTTAAGACAGATGATGAATTAGTGGCCCTCACCTTCAAAATCTCTAAATGGATTGAAAATAATATCCCATAATTCAAGGATTTCAAACACATTAATCTCACCAAATTCTATCCAGTATCATCTATGGTGCTGCCACAATCATTAGCTTCACAAATGAGTTTTTCCTCACTTAGATAATATACAAAACTGGCAATCCCCATCAGATCAAAACACAATGGGAAATTTAAAAATAATTATCTGTCTCCTATGATTACTCACATGTTTATGAATTTGTTCTACTTTATTTGTTTTCTGAATTTCTTAACCTTGATGGGGCTGCAAATGGTCTATTGTGATCAGTGCACTACCCCAATTAACAAACTAATTAAATAAAACTAAATAAATAGATCTCTTATTACTCCACAAATCAAATAGTCCCACAAATACTAGAGCCAATGATCTAAATCTTTATCAGCTAATAAAGGAAACAGGGTGAAAGGATAGGTCCTTTACACTGCTCCTTCCCCACCTCTGGAATAGACTCCCACTACAACTGTGGCAATGTAATACATTATCTTCCTTTAAACAGAATCTGGATGATTGGATGAGTATTCATACACATATCCCTGGCTTGACTGTCCTAGCCACTCTCAAAAAAGGGAGGTAAGGTCTAAGGGTGGGTGCTAATGAGCCATAAATGGTTGCAAGACTTGGGTGCCTTGTGTTTTCTAAGCTCTTATTATCCCAATAGTTAAAATATCAACTGCGAAAATGAGAATATATTACTTTGAAAGAAAAATCTCTGAAAGGGATATGCTAATGTGAAATAAAAAGACTAAATGCTTGCCAGCACTGCACTAAGACATTTAGAAACAAGACAGAAGTGCATTTAAAGTACAGAAATGGACTTCAGAAAAAGGTACATAGTAGACAAGAACAGACTGGCAAAATAGTTAAGGCAACATAAATTGCAATGATAAAATAATTTCCCATGTATCTTTATTTTCTAATAACAAAAGTACATATTATAAATATAATTATCACAAATACTGTGAAGTACAACTTTCCAGTAAATGTGTCAAAATATGTTTTTAATACAGGTGCAAGTGAATCTGTAAATAAATTAAGCTGTACACAGAAAGAAAGCATAAATCAGCATGTATTTTATACCTGTCACTAACAGGTACCCTAGTCTTGCAGTGCAACAGCAGCCATATATCAATAGAGGTGTTAGAAAACCAAAGTAATTTTAATAACAGAAAACACACAAATGTATTTTGAATATATATACTTGCCTAATTACCATGATCAAGTTCCATTCATGGCACAGGTACATATGCTTAAAATGCATTAACAGGAAAAAAAAATGGGGTAAAACAGGCATTCTAACTAACTGATGGCAAACATGGCTTTATCATAACTAGAATGGTTGAAAGACAGATGTAAAAGAGCCTTTGTCAAATAAAACAACCAGTTTTCAATAATTTTAGATCACCATGCTGTCATTAGTGCAAACATGCATAGCACTTGTTTCATAAGGATGAAATAGAGCTGATATACATGCTGGTAAAACACTTAGTATGCCAAGGTTTTCATTTCTATTATTTGAAGTGCTCATTTCTGTTGTTAAACAAAAATTATTAAACTCTTGCATCCTATTGTGTGTTTTTTTTTTTTGTTCTCTATCAAGCCTTCTTCTCTTCCTTTAAACATCGTAGCACTGGTAATATTGCCTCTCATATGACATAGTGAATGAAGGCTTAATTTTTTGAGAGTCACTAAAAAACTTTCTTGCATTTATTTTCAAAAATGAGTAATGTGCCGCATCAGTGAAATTCAAACTTTTCACATGTAACAAGGGTAATAACACATTTTAAAATCCCTAAATCAGCATTGTTATAGACGCAGAACATCTGGAGAGATAATTTACAGTAGTACTGAAAGCAAAATCAGTTATATGCAATCATACAAATTTTAGTATGTGTCACCAACTTTATTGGGCTCGAATAACAGTAGGTCAGCTTTTTTATGAAATATTAAAATAATTATTATATTTAAATTATATATCACTATTCTTTACACAAGATGTGCCCTAAAGTGAAATCCATATTGGATTTGATGGCTTACATTTTCCAAATCTCAGTCAGCATTTAGATTTTTGAATGTTTGTATCCAGAAATCAGCATAGATTTTACTTATAAACCCTAAAGGAACTTGTGAGTTCCTCATTATGCACCTAATTTTATAGTAGCCATTTTTTTAAAATGTCTGAATCAAGAAGGGAATGGGAAAAAATGCATAAAAGTGGGTTGGTATGAATGTGGAGAACATACAGACCCTATCTACCTCTTCAGAGTGTTTTTTTTTTCCTAATCCTGATGCCTTACAGAAATGAATGATAGAAAGGGTTGTGCTCCCACTGTGTCCCCCAGTGCTGAAACAAGTATGGAAAATTGTATAAATACACTTTGGTAAGAACATAATTATTTTTCCTGATCTTACTGCTATGCAGAACTTTTATGAGTGAGAGGGACTGCATACCTTCATACTACCCAAAAGGTGAAACAAGTAGTGGCTGGTGTACAAAAACAGATGTTTAAAAGCATACAAAACATGTGCTTCTAGTTCTGTGAAGAGTAGCTTGTTCGATATTCTCATACCCTGTACAACTTGCAGATATTAGTGGATATAATAACTTCCACTTCCAAATAGCATCTAAAAATGAAAAAGGCAGAGCAAGGTTTCTTCCAGGCTGGGAAGAATAATGAACAAAGATTCTGCCACTTATTTAACTATTATGACCATAAACTAGGTAGTACTAACACTTGGCTACATCACCCACAGAGAGCTGGACTGTGTTGCTCTGTCACGTTTATTCTCTTCTATCAAATATTGGATTATCTGACTTAAGTCAACTCCTTAACCTACTACCTTTACATGTATTCATTCTGGTTTCATTTTGTCATGTTTCACATTCAACCACTGGCATGTGGTTTAATGCATTCTTCATCATTTTGGTCCATCTTTTCAAGCCCTGCCTCAATAAAAACTGTTCTGATCTGCTGAGATATTTGCAGGTATCTTCTGAGAAGGTAAACTTTTTTTGATTGCTATGTATCACCCTATATACATCTACCTACTTTCTTTTTTCTGTCTCTACCATAATTTCCCATCACCTCCTTCATGTGCTATACCTACTTATGAAGCATGGTGGGGAGGAATGGGGATTATTCTTATACCAGAAAAATGTAATTAATTCAGGTACGGATTAGCACTGCAGTTTAGATGACCTATTAACATTTTTTTTTTTTTTTTTTTTTTGCAGGAAGTCAAATTTGTCAGAGTTGCTGAAGAAGCTGGAATCTATTGATTCCAAGCAGCTCCCTCTTTCAGGAGGTAGAGAGTGAGGAACACCTAGAAGAATCAAAGATGCTAGCAAAACAGATGAAGAGAAAAAGGTAGTGGGCAGTACCGTAAGATAGCAGAGAACCGGAGAAGCCAAAATGACAGAGGTGAAGGAACTGCAAGAGACCAAAGTAAGGTGCAGTGTCTATGGCTGTGGAACTGCAGAATATAGCAGATAATGATTTTGTTTCAGGTCGGAGGCATAGTGGCATAGCTGATTATTTTGTTGTCTCACAGCAAAAGAATCCATGGTTTGATTCTTGGCTGGGATACCTTGTGTGCAGAGTCTGCACGTCCTACCTGTGTTTATGTAGGTTTCTTCCAGGTGCTCATGTTTCCTCCCACATTCCAAAGACATGTAGCAGGTGGACTGGCCACTGTAAATTGGCCATAGATGTGAGTGTGTGTGGTAAGGTATAACGATGGCAGGGCTAGCCACCAGGTGGTGTGAACTTTGGCTCTGGATGACTGTTACTGTTGAGGTGAAATCCCAACCCCATGTGCAAAAATGGTAAAAAAGGGGTTGTGGCTGGATGGATGGATGGATTTTATTTCAGGTACTCAAGGGGAACTTTACATTGGTCATGAAGCAATGACATTTTTGCTAAGCATCTTATGAGGCATAGATAAGAAAAGCAGATTAAGGCAGCAGAACCTTTTGAGAGAAGGCACTTTGGAAAAGGGCGAAGGGGAGAGAATGGTCTATATGAAACTACCAGGAGGAATTCATGCATGTGTGAAGTGAAGTCAACAGAAGGGGAGGAAGATTTTGTCAGTTGCCATTTGAACAAACAGGTTGAGGAGATGAAGGAGAGTTGGTGATGATAACAATGGTTCTGAGTCAGTAAGGGTGTATAAGTCTTTCTATCAGGATTTTTTCAATATACCTCACATGCCAACCTTTGTGAAAAAAAAAAGGGCAAAGTGATGTTGTTGATAATGCTGAAGTTTTTGATATGGATGGAGCCCAGCAGATTGCTGAGGCAGAGGACCCTGAATCTAAGGACCTTACAGAAGCTCTGTCCAGTTTGGGTAAAAGGAAACAAAGTAAGTTTAGGATGAAGTTGTGGGACATTTGGTTATTGGGGTTATATAGTTCATGGCAGTGAGTCGATAGAAAAGATCCCAAGCATGGTCTTCCAGTGTTAGCCTACTTCTTGTCAAACAAAGAGGCACATCATTTAACTGAAGGAAAGCCTGGTTATGGTGAGGGACGTGAAGGCACTTGATGAGTGTCTTTGCTGGGGGTGCAGGCACACCAACTCTTAACATTTAGTTGCCTTTTTTACTGAATCCGGATTGCATTTTCTTAGACTTTTGGTTGATAACAACAAACAAAAGATGGTCACGCTTAAGAAAGAGATTTCTGATCTTGAACAATATTTAAAGTCTAAGCTAACTAAAATAACTAACTAACTTTAAATAATTTTGATAACTTGATGCACCAATTTTCTCGTGACCTTGACCAACATTTGAACGAGGTCACTATACGCAAACAACAGAAAATTTCTCGTGATTTAACTTCTTTCAAAACTAAAACTGCTTATGATCATTTTGCCATTAACATGAAAGACACCGCACCTAAGGGCAAAGGCGGGTCTTTTTATTTCAAACGGTCTTACAGTACAGCTACTAGCTCCACTGTAGCTGGTAGAGAAGTTTTGTTTTCTGAAGACAAACATTTTAATGGGCAAATTTTTGAACCATCTAACAGTAAAGCAGGCATGGCAAATGATGGTGTGTCATCTGCTGTTAACAATTTGACCAATGGAACTGTTATTGAAAAAAATCCAGCTAAGAATTTTTCTGGTACAAATGCAGTAGAAAAAGTGACTGTCGGGGACAGTAAATCCTCTGGTGTTTCTTCTGATTCTTTACCAGCTGGTGTCTCCAAGAAAAATCAGGGAAACAACAACAAAAAGACTGTACTGACTCGCAGTCGGACTTTTTTGGGGTCGATGTCCTCAGGGGACGAAGCTTAACAGAGAATTTAGATTTTTTTAACATTATCAACTTGTCAGATTTTGTTTTTTCAGATGTTCAACTTAACGTTTTGAAACTTGGTTTAAATTTTGTACCCTCACATAGGGGCAACTATAGTAGAACGGTGATTGATATTATGAAATTCACCAGAAAATTGAATCTATTTCATTTGATGCACTATTTACCAGAACATGACAAATCTTTAATTAGGCCTTCATCTTTCAACCCTACATTACACCACACCATAAAAGTTTTCGAAGAACGATGTATTCAAGATGTTAATGATTATTTATCTAGTAATCACGTCAATATTCATCATAACATGACCATCCAAGAGAAATCTGCTTTGTTTGATTTACAAAAATTAACTAACCAACTTAGGTTTATGAAAAGTGACAAGGGGGCTAATATTGTTATAATGAGTCAAGAAAAATACCAAACCTGCATGCTAAAACTGTTAGATAATCCTTTAGAATATGAACAGGTTTCATTATATTTCATACAGCGACAGTTTAGAATGATACATTCTCATTTATACGACTGCCTTATGTCTGGGGATATTACAATTGAATTATATGATTTTTGTGTTGTAACAGAGCCCAAGATTGGTGTAATTTTCGGAATACCGAAAACACACAAAGATCTTATTGATCCACCTTTTAGGCCGATTGTTTCTTCCCCCCATTCCATCACTGAAGGGGTTGCTTTGGTCATTGATTCCATGTTGGGATCTTTACTTGCGGATCAGCCATCCTTCATCAAGGATTCATGGCACTTTTTGAGTAAATTACGATTTTTTTCTGATACTTTTTCTTTTGATGCTAACAAACACATCATTTTCACTATTGATGTTGTGTCTCTATATACCTGCATCCCCCATGATGATGGGGTAGAAGCAGTCCGAAGTTATTTGTGTGAAAAGCAATGTTTTTCCATCACCACTATTAACACCATCTGTATGTTCATTGAACTAGTGTTACACAATAATTTCTTTTTGTTTGGACAGAAATATTACAAACAAAAAAGAGGGGTGGCCATGGGCTCCCCAGCTGCACCAGCATATGCCAACATAGTTATGGCATGGTGGGAGCTTGAGGCCATACCGTTACTACAACAAAAATTTCAAGTTGAATTTTTCTGTAGGTTTATTGATGACCTGGTGTTTATTATTGAAGGGGGACCTGACACTGTTGACAGCTTTGTTTCTGAAGTGAATTCACTTCCTGGTTTTTTGAAATTTACCAAAGGTGATGTTGGCTTAGCTATCAATTTTTTGGATATCCACTTTTGGTGGGATTCCATTAATCGTAAATTTCAAAGTAAAATTCATCGTAAAGAAACTTTTACAAACGGTTATCTGCATTTTTCTAGTGGGCACCCCAGGCATATGATCAAAAATATTCCTAAAGGACAACTAATCAGGGCATGCCGTATGACTACTAGAGATTGTGATTTAATTGGTGAATTTAATTTCATCATTGATCTGTTTTCTAAGAGAGGATATGACATTATTTTTTTAGAGAATATTGCTAAGGAAGTTTATGACAGGCGTTTCTCTGATTTTCCTGCAATTTTGGCTATTTTACCTAGTGACAATGTTGGACCCATTCCTCAGAAACCTAATTTTTTGGATGGTTCTAATTTAATTTGTTCTTTCGAGATGAGTAGTGATAGTTTTCATTTTAGGTCTATTTTGGAAAATAATTGGAAGGTCATTAAGGGAAATTCTGACATTCACAAAGTTTTAGGTGATAAACCTAAATTTGTGTTTCGTAACGAATTCAATGTTAAAAAGATTTTGGAAAATAACAAACATATAGTCAGAGGTCTTGGTTCTAACAAAAAGGGCATGCACTGTTGTTATCAGTGCACCATTTGTAGATTCATTTCTGTTGGACCCTACATAGCTGTTTGTACTATTGACCACACTCTTGAGGTACCTGGTTCAGTCAACTGTAACACCAGTAATGTTGTTTATATTTCCTTTTGTTCTGGTTGTCCTGCATTTTATGTAGGAATGACTACCAGGAAACTCAGTACGCGTATTAAAGAACATATATACGCTATCAAGTCCAAAGATTGTACCAATGCACTGTACAAGCATTCAATTAGTTGTTCCCTTTTTAAAAAGTTTTTATTTACAGTGTTAGAAGTATGTTCAGTTGATCCTAGGGGAGGGGATTTTAAATGTTATCTTGAACAAAGGGAAGCCATCGGGCAGATTAAATTAAAATCAGATAGACCGCCAGGGTTGAATGAATGTATTAATTTAAAATGTTTTTTGAAACATCGTAAGCTATATGTTACTGACAAGCAGAAAATTGCATAATTTTTTAATTAATTTGCTTCTTGGAATCATTTTTATTGTGTCACAATGGATATTTAATTAGTTAATTATTTAATTAATGGGTGTATATAATGCTTGTTTTATTTTTGTATTTCATTCTGATGAAGTGTTTTACGAAAGCGGGCAAATAAATCTTGTGTACGCTATTTGGAGCATTTGTTCTATTTTATCCACTCTACCCCTGTGGCATCATTTACTTGTTGGTTTCTATTTTGCACTTTTTTTACTAGGACAGACTGAGTGGGAAGACTTATGAAAGCAGTTCAAGATGATGGTTTGAATAAATAAAAGATATCTGGGGCTTTTAATGTTGGGAGATGCAATAGGGCTATGTTCAGGTTTGCATGTGCTTGTTCATATTGTGGCGATCCACATAAGTGTTGGCAGAAAAAGACAGGTCAAGAATAGTATGTTTTCCCAAGGGCATCAGATGACAGCAGATCAGGACGTTAGTTGAGATTAATAACTTATGACTGGTGATAGGAGACAGACAAACAGAATACTGCTCAGGCAGTATTAAGTACAGATGTGTGGACAAGTTGGAGCTTAGGTCCTTTGGTTACTTCCTATTTCAAGAAGATACTATTTCACAGTTAGGGTTATTCACTAAGATGCCATGTGAATATTGCCTGATACATCACCTCTCTTTTCCAGAAGGCCACTCAATAAATGATCACATTCTATTTATTGACCTTTGATTACCAGGAAAGTTCAATTGATTCAAGTTGTACCCATTTTCAGCAGAGGCCTGGGAAGAAAATCTCCAGTTACAATACTCGCAAACCATTAAGATAGCGCAGGGTTTACGGTCATCAAAAAAAAAAAAAAAGCTCATAAATTTTCCATGCATAAGTACAATAGAAAAAGAAGCAGATTTTACAGTCATCAATATACACCGTTCTCAAAGATTCCATGAATACATACAAAAGAGTTGAAACAGAGCCTATTTCTTGGATGTTTACTAAAATTAAAAAGAACACAGTATATTTCATGACATCATACAAGCTCCAGCAATAGAGACAGTAAATAGTAAAAAGAGTCAATCAATGAATCTGTTTTGGGTCAGCAGAAGGCTGCATAAGATTTAAAAAGGTTTAGATAGGGGAAAGGTAAGAGTGCAGTATGCATTACTAGAAGATGATGGTAAAAGTAGCTCACACTTTCAGTAATGCATGTTTTTGCCTATCAGGGAAGAGGAGTGGCCAGTGTTAGATGTGCCTGCATGGAAGGTAACCATTTTAAAATGGCCATGTCCGTGGGTTGTGCAGTTGCATGTGCAAACTTCGAGAAGTTTAATTTGGCCTTGCAGTGGATCTGAGAGCAGAGATTCCAGTAAGAAGGCAGTTCATTTTTTTATTTTATTTTATTTATTTATGTTTATGCAACAGCATCTTTATTAAAGTCATTAACTTAAACAAATAATATAGTGGCAAACTTTAACAATAGAAGTATAACAGGCAACAGGCAACAATTAATTACCATCAAGAGTTTTCACTTCAGTAAAAGTACAATATATTCCAATAATCACTAAAATATTTCCTGTATGCAATATTTACAAAAATGAAAACAGACATGATGCTGACAAATTACAAAGGGAAAATCAGAAAGGTCAGATGTCCACTGACTGAAAATAAAGCAGCTGGTAATATACACATGAAGCAAATAAGGTTTTCTCAGCCTCGTTTGGTGGCTCATTATTTAGACGATTTTCTGTTAGTGTGAGAAAGTAAAAAAAGAACGAGGCAAAGAAAGAATGATGTAAAATGTCCGAAGACTTTTGGGGTTGTGCAAAGAATGGGAATATTGGCAAAAAAAACCAAGGAGGTCAGGAGAATGTCCCGACCTTTTTATATTTATCTGTAGACATGTCTTTGTGCCTCTTTTGGTAGCCAGAATATAAGCTGATTAAATGGCATGATAAAATTGGAAGTATGTTGAGCCAGTCAAAAGCTAAGGATAAGGAAGCAATGCAGTTACCTGGGTAGCTGGACCTGCACATTGATGGTTGGCATAATCCTTAAGGTGTTTACCTCACCGACATAAGGTACAGAGTCTGATTTGCACCTTTTTAAGGAAATTGGCTGAGTTTAAAAAATGGCCTGCAAAGGCAGCTTGCCTAGCACTTACCTGTGAACACATGTAATGTGATAGGACCAGGCAGGGCATTTAATAGGCCCGTGGCAACATTTTAAATGTGATAGGACCAGGCAGGGCATTTAATAGGCCCTTGGCAACATTTTAAATGTGATAGGACCAGGCAGGGCATTTAACAGGCCCTTGGCAACATTTTAAATGTGATAGGACCAGGCAGGGCATTTAATAGGCCCGTGGCAACATTTTAAATGTGATAGGACCAGGCAGGGCATTTAATAGGCCCGTGGCAACATTTTAAGGGGTGACAATAAAAAGCACAATGTGTCTAAAAGAGTTAAGGAGGACTTGTTAATATGGAGTGAGATTTTATTGAATATTAATGGTTTGTCCATGTCACACGATAATTGGGTTTTAGTAGATGATTTTCAGCTTTATACATGTGCAGCAGCTGAATTGGGCATGAGTGCTTACTTTAATAATGGTAAGTGTTTTTTTGTCACCATGGCTAGATGATAGGTTTGATGCTTGAAGGAGGGATTTTACTTTTTTTGAGTTAATGCCCATTTAGGCAGCAGCGGTACTTTGGCAGGAAGAGCTGCATAATAAGAAGGCAGCTTTTCATTTAGATAGTGAATCAATTGTATTGATATTGCAAAAAAGTCTTCAAAGACAAGTATGGTTCAGTTGTTGTTGAGGAAGTCAGCCTTATGCTCTAACTACTAGTATTTATATATATATATATATATATATATATATATATATATATATATATATATATATATTTTTTTTTTTTTTTTGATAAGTATATTCCAGGAAATTTGAACATGCCAGCTGATATTTTGTCTAATTTTCAGTTGTAAGAGCTTCAGGCTATAGCCATGGAGCCAGAAGAATTACCAGTAGCAGTACCAGAGGTGGTTTGAAAGGTTGGCAAATTATGACAGGGTGGTTAATTCAGCATTCTTGGTTGGAGTCTACTGAGAAGTTTCCCAGTGCTACCTTGTTGTCTTTCAAGGGCTTTCTCAGTGAGCTACTTTTGCAGGACAGGAAGTAGTCAGAGAGGATTTTACAAGGTACATGGCATGTAATGGCAGCTTGGGAAGTCATTGAGATTTTTATGTGTTTACTTAGTGGTTTTAAGAGTGGCTGTCAAATTTAAAGAGACTATTGACTTTAAAAAGCATTGGTTAGTTGGTGGATTGTTAAAAGGTTGGACAATAGAATAATATTGGTGAAATGCCGGGATGCCTATCAGTTGTTGAACTTTTTGTTGAAGGGTATGCACGCAATGTCAGCTTCTGCTGAGGTTGTTTGTTTGTGGGTGACCTTCTTAGTTCATTTGTATCAGGGTGTGTTCTGCATTAGTGAACTTTTGGGATACCTAAAATACTCTAAAGTGGGATTACAAGTTGATTCTAAAGTTTATAGGTTCATAAGTTCATAGGTAGGTACTAGGCTATCTGCTCAAAGGCATTTATAAGCCTTTCCAGAGATCATCAGAATCAGATTAATCACACTTCCTTTTTTATACGCCCACATAAGGTCACAACATCTTTCTTAAAGAGACAATGACCTTTTCATAAAACATCTTCTAAAAAACATTCCATGCAACACTGTTAAAACCTAATACAAAAAATAATATGTTACAAAATTTAATATATAAAATAAAAAATACGTTGCAACTCTATACTTGTAATGATTTTAAGTTAAGAATGCTTGTAATAAAAGAATAGTCATTAAGTACCAGCATTTTTTCAGCATCAGTATAAACTGCCATTTTAATTCACATTTTTCAAGGATTTCTTTCCAGGGACCTCCTCCCCCATGTTTCTCAACTGTCACAAGGACCCAGAAAACAAATCCGTGATCTGAGTAATTGCTAATATGTCTATATAGTGCATTGGTCATGTTTTTATATCCAATATCATACTCATGTTCATCAAACTGGTTCTGAACTAATGTTCTGTTTTTCCAATGTAAAATGCTATATATTTTTTAACAAGTAGCCACATAGACCAAACCTTTGATTCCACAATTAAAACATCCATCCATTCCAGTAATTCACCTACCGTTAATGTGAATATTTTCTTCACCTTTTATTAAACATTGCCTGCATTTCCCACACTTATAAGTGCCCTTTTTTTCTTCTAGTACTAATAGTACT
Organism: Protopterus annectens; assembly: GCF_019279795.1. NCBI lineage: Eukaryota > Metazoa > Chordata > Ceratodontiformes > Protopteridae > Protopterus > Protopterus annectens. The sequence goes on along the minus strand of NC_056728.1, from coordinate 1,934,216,677 downwards.
GCTCTCCTTGTTTGCCATTATTTTTTTGAAATGAATTCCTGTAAATAAGTCCTGTTTTTTCTCCTAAAACCATAAAGACTATAAGCAAGTCATGCACTTTAAAAAATTTCCACTTATGGCATATGATGCCCCTAACAGCCCAACTGCCCACAGAATATCTAAATCATAGCACAAGAAAAACAATCTTCTGCTTTCCTGTCATTACTTTCAGGTTTATATTATATTATCGAAAAGACAGGTCATCGAATGGTAATTACAATAAAAATGCCATTCAGTGAATTCACTCTTGTGGGGGGGCTGCACCCCCCCCACGTTAATTATATATATCAACTTCAAGACTGCACTACAGTGAGGAAAGGGCAAATTTTCAGATCTTCACTGTACCGCGATCTCACTAGGAAAGTTCGCTGAATGGCATTTTTGATGTAAGTGCTGTTCACTGACCTGTCTTTTTGATAATCTAAAATAGATCCGTTATTTTCAGTTTGCTCAATACTTAAATCCAGATTAAGAAAATATATGCCTTTTTTCCCAGTTTATTAATTTTGTCCTGGATACAATGGAGAAAGTTGATACAGTAACCCCTCTTTTTAAACATATCAACCAAATCACCAATTTTCTGCAAAAATAATTGTTCACTGGAGACCATTGTCTCTAATCTCCAAATTTGCTCCTTAACTAGGGCTTTCTTTTGAAAATAATGATGGCAACTACTGCAGTATATGATGGCGTTAGAGTGGGTGGGTTTTCAGTAAACATTAAGAATAAATTTATTGGAACAGCCGGATGTTCTTCGGGCTAAAAGTTAATGTTTTCTAAAAACATGAAAGCTGTTTCTCTGGGAGGGGGATAGAAATAAAAGTACAGAAAGCAAGTAATGTATCATAGCAAAACTTATTTCTGCAGACATAGGCAACTTAACTGATTAAGACTCAATTAAGTCTGATTTTGTGAAGTGATGGTCCTGCCTCCTGAACCCAGTAAGCTTCTTTGAAAAGGCTACAGAGGCTATTGGCAGGAATCACTCATTGCATATTGCTTGTCTTGATCTGACCTTAGCTTTTGACTCTATCTCCCATTCTGGTATTGCTAAATAAAATGAGACAAGCTTAAATGTAAACCCTTCCAGTGGATTACAAACTAGCTATCCAAATGATTGCTCTCATAACATAAAATTGTAAATAGTGGAGTACCACAAGGATCAATGCTGGGGTCTCTCCTGTAAGCATTTATTCTGCAGCTATCTAGTGCAACAGCCCATAATTGTGGTTGATTAAGTTTCCTGATGACTAATGACTGCAAGCTGCACATTGTTATCTGCTCATCCGCTTTTACTGAACAGCTCTAGCAAGGACTAGAATATACATATACTGATGTGATAAAATGGTCTCACGTTAAATGCAAAAAGTGCAGCATAGTAGCCTTTGGCAAAAAAAACTTTTCCCACCTCATATGTTATAAATGGTATTCCCCTTTTGTTAGACATGGTCATATGAGATGCGAGTACTTATGTAGACAATTCTGTCTCATCGGTTCATAGGTAGGTACTAGGCTATCTCCCCAAGGCATTTATAAGCCTAGCCAAAATGTGTTGGCTTTCGCCGCCCCCTTAGATTAGTTCCCTGTGCCTCTGTCCAGCAGAGCCACTGATGTGATCCCCGAGGTAAACTTCACCCATTGGTCATATGTTATAAATTGTATTCTCCTTTAGACAGACATGGTCATATGAGATGCGAGGACTTATGTAAACAATTCTGTCTCATCGGTTCATAGGTTGGTACTAGGCTATCTCCCCAAGGCATTTATAAGCCTAGCCAGAATGTGTTGGCTTTTGCCACCCCCTTAGATCAGTTCCCTGTGCCTCTGTCCAGCAGAATCACTGAAGTGATCCCCGAGGTAAACTTTCTGTTTCCCATCCACTCGTCAAGGTTTCTTTTGAAGAGTTAACCACAACACCACCTCTCACACCGAACACTTACAAAAGGTAGAGGTCCGTCGCTGTACCATAAAGGGCTGTCCTCCAAGCTGTAAACCAAAGTCTGTCACCAGGTCAAAAGAACATATAATGTCCAAAACACTAGGTAGATCCAAATAACTGTGTTTATTAATCCAACAACGATAAAAACCACATAGACCACGAAAATAACATAAAACAGTGATATAAAACGGTGATTAAGCGCGCTTTCGTCTTCACTGGTTAGACTTCATCAGAATCACATAATCACTTGGAATTGAATGCTTTAAATATCAAAACATAACAAGGCACCATTGGTTAATTAATTAATTAATTGTTGCTCCAGGTAGTTTTAAACCAAACTGGTACCTTTAAAACTTTTTGAAAAAACTTTTTTAAAAAGACTTCCACTTCATGACTAGCCTATCTTGCAAGAACAATAGTTCACTTGATATGAACTCCAAAGAACATGTACATATATAAATATATAAATATTAATAATAATATATATATATATATATATATATATATATATATATATATATATATATACTTTTGTATGTTATTATTTAAAAATTGGCTTACTAATAAATATGTAAATAGATAAATAAGTAAGTATAATTGTAATTGTAATCAGCATGGATATATTTTTATTTTTTATATTATATTGTATATATTAACATTATTTTTTCATCATTTTTATACAATTATAGTTACTTATTTATCTATTTATATATTTATTAGTAAGCCAATTTTTAAATAATAACATACAAAAGTATATATATATATATATATATATATATATATATATATATATATATATATTAATATTTATATATTTATATATGTACATGTTCTTTGGAGTTCATATCAAGTTTCTTTTGAAGAGTGTTAGTGAGGAGCTCTGCCTAATGTAGATTGTGATCTTGTTCCAAAGCATGGGAAGTCTCTGGGACAGGAATCTATCCCTCCAGCATGTCCTATTTATTGCTGTGCTGAGGTTTAGATAGGTCTCATTTGATTATCATGTTCATACCATGGTCAGGAATTCTGGAAATATTTTTTATCTGGCCCAGTTAATTTACAAAGAAATATCTTCAAGATGGAAAAGAAGGCTTCCTGCCCCTGCATTGTTTTTATCAGACCTATCAATTAATCATGTGCCTCCTTTGGTATGTATAAATCAATTAGAAAGACATAAAAGACGCCTTACAAAAAAAAAATTAAACCCATAAATTCTTTAGCTATCATGACAGATGAGCACAGCTCTCCCTATACTTACAGATATCATGCTAGATGAGCACAACCCTCACTATACTTACAGCTATCATGACAGATTAGCACAGAGCTCCCTATACTTACAGTTATCACGATAGATGAGCACAGATCTCCCTATACTTAGTAGCCTACAAGCTGCTCTGAGATGATCTGTTTTATTTTTTGTGCCACAAAAGACCCAGTCCTATTAGACCTCCTGTTTCTCTGCAAAACCAGTGGCTCTATAAACACTAGCTGGTAACACAGGTTTGTATCTCAGCATATTCAAAGCTTATGGAATAAGTCAACAGTACAGGTCAAAGTACTACTTTGACTGCCTTTAAGTTTACCCCTAATGACCAGATGGGTACACATAACTTTACACCAGCATTGTCATGTGCAGCCCTGTTTGATTTAAGAGGTAAGCACTACTCAGTACTTTAAAAGGCAACTACAAGACTCTTATGTATGTCTATTTAAAGGTGTATATGGCTGGGGACCTTATGGCAGGTGTGTAGCCAGGATTTTTACATTTGTACTTCCAGAATGATATTCCGCTTATACTCCCCCCACAATCATGATGCTGCCATCCCACATGCTCACATGTCGAAGTAAAACCCTCATCACAGTGTTACTCCTCCCCACTCCACCCTCCACAAATGTGTGCCAGAAAGCAAAACAATTACATGAAACACCAAAACTAAAGAAGTCCTTTTAGTCCAACACTCATTTGCACCTGGTGGAAAAGCACATAAAGTACCTCCCCATTTACATTATATACGAGACTTTACCCACGGTGAGCTGTATCCAGATGGCTACTTGTGAGTGCCTTTTAATAAAATGTGACACAGCTTCCACATATATTTTATCAGAAACACCTCACAGGAAATTATTAGGAATTATTGGAGCTGTTATTCTTTTTCAAGTAAAGAAATCCCAAAAATGTGCCCCAAAGATCAAGGAAATTACCTTAATACCACTGAGTTGATAAATATCAAATCAAATACCTTCTTGCTAGGGGGCTATAACTGTCCAAACTGGCACACCTATACCTCTAAACTGAATGTGCCTAGAATTGCCTAGACTTTTTCTTTTCTTTTCTCAGTGTACTAGGGCAATATTCTCGACATGGTCCTTCCCAAGCTGGCTCCCATCTGTACCCCACACACACCTCCTCTTCCCCAGTGATATCTGTCCATAAAACAGTCTTACCTGTTATATGTAGTAATACCACCCTGTCAGCAAATGAAACTACGTTAAGATACTTCTCCAGAGCAAACCTACTTCAGCTTGTAGAAGACCCAGTTAAAATTTCCAACAATCCCCCACAAACATGCACAAGTGAGAAGAATGCTACATTCATCTCCATTTTTTTAGCAATACTCCAACAGCTGCATAAAAAAGTCAGTCCCAATCCACCATAAACAAAATGGTAAATTCTGGAAGAGACATTTTTGGTGGAATTCTCTTATCCATAAACTATACAACAAAGGACGGAATACAATGAAAAGTTGTAAAAAAAAAAAATTCTACCTTAAGAACACAGTGAAACATGCCATAAAGGAAGTACTAGAAAATGTAAATCAGAGTTTTAGCTTAAGGTTGCTCTGTATACTAAAAGAAATTGCAGGTCTTTCTCCAGTTATGTCAACAAATTAAAGAATGTCCAAAAATGTAGTGAACGCATGTATATTACTATTACACATTCTGATCCAATGGATATCGCCAGTATATTAGAAAACAAATTTGGTAAGTTTCCCCCACCATCCCACAGTTCTACCCTCGCTGTCCCTGAAACATATTGCAACAACAGCATAAATGTTCCCACATCTGAATGCATACAAACATTTTGTGTTTGCAAAGTGTTTGGTTAATATATTCAAATCCAGGCAGATACTCAGGTACACATGTAACAATATTCCAATTGCATGGGCAAAGAAACAAGAGAAAGTCAAACATCAAAAGCACAACATGTGCGTTCTGTTTTTACATTGATAGTACAACCAGTAATGAAGTTATGTTAATGTAAACATACCCCCTGACTGTACAGATTTTCGTAGAACATCCAGATTTTTGCCTCATATTTTTGGTCTTTTTTTTATAAAATTATGGCTTTCTGACAAATTTGTGGCAAATCATTAAAGAATGAAGTTAAAAAACAATGACAAACATTTGAATTTCAGACAATACTATTTAGAAAAGTCGTGCTAATGTAAAACCTGTTATTCTATCAACTTTCTAAGTTTCTAAGAACAATACTTAAAATTGTCACTATTTTGGACCTTTGTCCCACTTTTATTTATGGCTTTGTCCAGATTTCTTGCTCTAATAGGTTGAGAGGCATGAATGTAAAATATTAGTAAATATGTTTAATGCCGTTTATGCATGTAAAACCACTAGCAGCAATGTCAATCAATTTATTTCCAAGATAGCACCTCACTAATAGAGACTGGCAAACAGTAGCACAGTGTTATTTAACTGGCCTTCCGCAGATTGCTCTATACACTTGATCTGCAAGTCTGCAGTTATTTCACTGCGGAATTAAAAGGGAATTTATTCCAAATAGTTTGAATGGGAAAAACTAAAAATAGGAAAGAGAGAGAGAGAGAGAGAGAGACAGAGAGAAGCAAAGAAATTATACCTTCCATAAATGGAAATTCTGTACAACATCCTGTGCTTTGAAAAGACACTGAAAGAGGCAAAGAAATCACAAAATCTAATTATAACAGAAGCAGGTATCAAATTTCATCAGTCTACACGTATTCTAGAAAAAAAGTGCAAAAATCTTACTGGTAACAACTGTGCATAACTTCTGATGTTTTACAGGTCTATTGACCAGGGATATATGCTGCTAACTTATCCATAGCATTTAGGAATTTTTCTTTGACTAAGAATCAATTACCCCTCTTGCAGCCCTCCAGCACACCACTCATGTGAACACAATATAAATCATAACTGAACAGCTGTGCTCTCAGCTTTCCTTAATATACCTTCTCATTCTGTCTTATATTACATGTTATAAACAGTAATGTCTAATATGTCACAATCTAAAGCTCCAAAAAGAATATGAAGAAGCAATAAAAATGGCGTGACAGCACTGAGCAACTTAGTCAATCAGCAGGTAGTCCGGTCCCATAAAGGCTTGATTTGCAAAAGAAAGAAGCACTCCTGAACTCTGTAGACCCAACTTGCCATTGTTTAATGCACAGATACACACACAGGATTCAGTCAGATGAGGCAGTAGCAAACCTCAGAATTTATCTGCTAAAGAATTCTCAAAAAGTCAAAAAAAATGGGGGAGTCCAATCTCAAGGAAAAGTTTTAAATATCACTGTAGTTCACTTAAAAGTTGTTTAAACAGCAGGTTTTGCACAAGCATTTGAAACTAAAGTGTCAGACAACAATAAGTAACTGTGACCCTCAATGAATTATCAGAAAATTAAAATAAAAGTAAGCAAAGGGCAAAAATATGAGTTAAAATCAGAGACTTCTTAAGAGGTATGAATAGCAGAGATTGAGATGAAATGGAACATCAGTTATCCAAAAATAATTACAGACAAATCTGAGTAATGACAAAAAAATACAATTCTGATTTTCTGAAGATGCTAGTGCAGAGACTGTAGCTATCAGCTATCATGCCAGTACTCAAGTGAACATGAGCAAGCACACCTCTCCCTTCACTCCTATGGACTCTTCCACAAGTCAGAGTAGCTTCACCACACAAAGCATTAAGGGACAGCTAAAACAGAAAACCAGGAAGTCAGTTTCATGTTTTGTGGCCTTCCTACCTTCAAAAAGACATGTATACTTTTATTTTGAGAAATGACCAGCTTCCAGTCAAATTATAAAATGAGAACACCAATTGAGATGCAAATTGCAATGCAGTCTCATATTGCTTTGTCTTAATGCAGTATACAAGCTCTCCTGGGTCCTAGTGCTTACCCTGTTCCTACCTCTATTTGCTTAAAGAGAAACTCCACCTTAGAACTCGAAAAACATATTGATCATAGTATCTTTGTTTATAAGCTATTTTAATGCCTCAAAATCACTCCAAGTGCTTCTTCTATAATTTTAATGTATTTCACTCAAAATGGCAGATGACGGGGCCTGCCTTGGTAATGTGATCTTCTTTTCTCACTTTCATTTCTTCTTCCCATAATACATTTCATGTCCTCTTTATATGACTCAAGCTAGACATAAGGAAGTGGTGCTGTTTTTGCATGCCATTAAGATAGAATGACAGGACTGTAAAGCACTATCATCTAAACACACCTTCTGTAACAGAGCTGCTTCTATGTCTACCTGACTGAGCCTCATTTATGTGTCTATCAGAGCTTGTTCTTTGCTATAAATAGCTGTTAGCTACTTGCAGCAAAAGAAAGTAGATAAACATCAGGGTTTTGTAAGAGTAGTCTTCTGTAGTCCTAAAAGATTTGGCAGACCTTCCCTCACACACTCATGCTAAGGAGTGAAAACTCACTGCAGTAAATGATCCATGCTGTATCATGATAAGTAGTAGGACTCCAAACTAAGTCTGTCTGCTGCTTCCCAATGCTTCAGTAGGAAGTCTATTTCTTTCTCATGATTGATGCAGAGTAAAAATGTGCTTTACTAGTTCCTCAATTATTTCTGTTACGTTCACCCTATTTTTTTTCTATCTCATATTTATTTAAACTTTGGTAACCAGGAAAGTGAACTGACCCCAGGACCCATTGCATCCATGACTTGGGCTACATTGGCAAAGATAATAACAAGCATTAAATGCACTTAGCAATACAAAGAAAAAAATACTGACAAAGACACTGACCAAGATTGCATATGCAATACATAGCCAGAGTGTGGCAGTGACCAAGTAAATCATTAAGCAACATTTGCTAGAATATATGCTCACTTTCTGAGAGTATTTGTTGGCTACAATCACCTGCATTAGAAGCTGAAGTTAAGTACAAACTTGCAGTTTTAAAAGTACTGTATTTCATTTTTTCTGTTACCTAATTGTGTGCTCCACTGAATATACTGTGCTGTGTGTCTCTCTGCTATAAGGGGGTGGTGGTATTCTCCCTTCTTTGTTATCTGATAGTTAACTGTTAGCCTAGAGGGCTTCCTCTGTACTTTAAGTGCTAGCTACAAAGTTTGAGAATTCATTTTATGCTCAACTTCTGAGAGACTTGGTTGGCTACAATCACCTGTATTAGAAGCTGATGTTAAGTACAAACTTGCAGTTTTAAAAGTATTGTATTTCATTTTTTCTGTTACATAATTGTGTGTTTCACTGAATATAGTGTGTTGTGCGTCTCTCTACAGTTAGTTCCCCACCCACCCTGTTCTTGTTTTGGTGTTAGTGTTGGTGGCTCTGGAATTGCCTGCCCCTCCTGTAAGTCTGTATTTGAACACTCCCCTTGAGTCCATTTCATTTGCTTACTTAACTGAGCACTGCGAGATCATATTCTGGGTCTAGTGTTCACTCTACTTAATATAAAGAGAAGATTTGAGAAGGCCAACCCACTTAGGTTCTTCCTTCCTCTCTACTTGCACTTCACTAACAAAAAAAATATGCACTTTATTCATCTGCTTTTACTGTATTTGTGTTTCCTCCTACTTTTTTTGCTTTTGCCTCTTCTTAAAAATACTCAATTTTATTTATTCTACTGCATTTATTACTGCTTGGCAGTAGCCTGATTAAATTGTAACTGCTATTCTACGTCTTTTAGTTCAAGCACTTGGGCTTCATACTGGTTGTTTTACATTAAGAAGGTTAGTGGTCTGCACTGTTGTGGCAGGACAGGTAGCTTACATCCTTCTAAGCTGGGAATTGCTGATTGAAGGCTCAGTGTCTGCTATTCTAAAAGTGCATTAGTTCTGGTTTAAGCACTTGGGCTTCAGTCCAGTTATTCTAAATTAAGAAGGTTTGTGGTATGCACTCTTGAGGGAGGAGAGGATGGATTTTGCCCTTCTGAGCTGGGAATTTCTGGTCACAGGCTTATTGTGCCTGCTTATTTGAACTGTTTATTTATGAAATTGGTGTGCCTTGTTGCTGTAGGATAGACCAGATTCAGGCCTGCTAAATCTAGCTTTATTTATATAACTTGAGCACTAATCCAGGCCACCTTTTTTTGGAGAAAGTTCCCCTGCACCCTAGTAGCAGGATAGTGCAGTTAGAACTTGTGTGATTGACGACTGTTGGAACAGGGCTCAGTTTTTAGCTTTTTTTCTGGTTAATTGAGTGACTTTTTTAAATCAGTTTGTTCATTTTCTATTGTTTTATATATAACAAAATGTGCACTTTATTCATCTGCTTTTACTGTATTTGTGTTTCTTCCTACTTTATTACTAGGGGCATTGACTACAACTCTGATCTGAGATATATAACAATAAGTATCCTTTTCTGTGCATTTAAAGTGTTTTTTTGATTGTATCTGATTTATTTTCTGAAAAAAAAAAATATATATATATATATATATATATATATATATATATATATATATATATATAAATACTTGTTTCCCGCCTTTCTAAGCTAATATTTTCAAGTTAGTGCTGAATTCAGGGCTGTGTTACAAATCTCTGTGTTTGCCCATACCTTACTTGGATAGAAGGAAGTTTCTCTGTTCACCTGTGAGAGAGGGGAGCTTTGAGCAGCCTATCTGTCCCTGGAGGAGTGGTTTCAGCCCAGAAATTAGTAGCTTATTGGCCATTTTGGGCTAATTTATATCTTTTCATTTCCCTGCTATAAAAAATGTATTTGCCCGGTTTTGCCCACCGGGCAGTACCGGTTAGCTATGGTATAACTATTCCCGGCTCCACAAAGTCTCCTCTTCAGTTTTTTCTTTGGCACTAAACAAACTTTTAACTTAAAGACTAAAGCCATTAATTTCTCAGCCCAGCACTTGCTCAAAACTCATAGCAAGCACTTATAAACCCTCTAGCACTAGACCCCCCTATACTATACAGAAGGACAAGGCTCTCTATTCGACATTACCAGCCAATCAGTAAAACAGTTCACTGTACCTAACCAGGCATGTCCAAAGGGCAGTTTCCTGTGTGCTCTCCAGTACAACTGTGGAATATAGGCATTTTGAGGCAATGTTACAACTGCCTCATGAACACAGACAACACTATCCTCTTACCACCAAACACTAATACATGCGAGAGATGCAATTATATAGCCAAACTGGAGGCTAAGCTGTCTCAACCCAAGACTGGATCAGACAGTCAAGAGGAGAAGGGAAAGACTTGCATCACACCACCAGGCTCACATAGACCCAGTAAACAAGCACTAGCAAAAAACACACAGAAATATACAAAAATATACTCGTAGGCTCTAAATAAAAATCTGCAAAAGCAACAGAGACCTCCAAAGCAGACATCCAAGCAACCTCCACCCCCCTAACACAAACCATGAAACACATACTTCACAAATCCAGTGTGCCACGCAATCACAGACCTTAAGGCAAAATAACATACCCAACATACTAGTAATAGGTGACTCTATAGTCAGGCACATTGAGGTCCCATTCACTAGGCTGAATAAGAAGGTTACTGTTAGATGCCTGTCGGGTGCTAGGATCCGCCACATAACACAAGCACTCAGATCACTCCAGAACAAGTACAAATAAAACTCTGTCATTGTCCGTGTTGGTGTGAATGACCTGAGCCATACCTCCCTGACTACATGAAAAGAGACATGGAAGAGCTCTCTGATCATGTAGCCAAGACAGGTATGAGCCTAACCCTGAGTAGCATCCTGCCCTCACCAAGAATGATACCACGGTCTATAGAAAAAAATATCAATTTCAACAACTGGATAAGTTTCTGGTGTCATTCAAAGGGGATCCAGTGTCTGTCTGCCCGGGATGACATGCTCGACAAGCCACACTGCTTCACCAGAGATGGCTTGAACCTGTCACCCTTAGGTTTTTGAATACTGGCCAAG
>NC_056728.1:1934175533-1934200533 GCF_019279795.1 Protopterus annectens | reverse complement strand
TAAGGACTGACTCAAGTCAGTGGGAATCTCTTACAATGGATCTTCACAGTTTTAGACCATATCATAGCACCACCACAGCTCTCTTATCCTTTACAGACTGTATAAAGAAAAATCGAAATAACAATCTCCTTTCCTCTGCAATCTTCATTGACCTCTCCAAAGCATTTGACATGGTGAATCATGAAATATTAATAAATACACTTAAAACTCTCCCATTACATAAAGAGTCAAATGGTTTAAATCTTACCTAGAAAACAGACAGCAAGCAGTCCTCTGGGACAAGGAACTATCCTCATTGCTCTCTATTACTCTCGGAGTCCCCCAATTATCAGTCTTGGGACCACTCCTCTTTACCATTTTCATTAATGGTCTGTCAGCCTCACTTCCTCAAACCTCCTGTGTACAATATGCTGATGACTCAACTTTAATCTGTGTTGCCCCCTCACCTTCCCAACTTCAATCCAGAACCCTAACAATATTTACTTCAGTAGAAAATTGGTTCCTCCAACGCCTCCTCACCCCCACACAAAAATCCTCCACCATAAACTTTTCAGTCACCTCTAAAAATGGTACCAAAATAGCTCCTGATACTATTACCAAACTCCAAGGGGTAACAATTGATTATAATCTTAAGTTTGACACTCATATCAACCTAACTATCAAATCGGTTAATAAAAAAGTTGGTTCCCTGTACAGAATTAAATCCCTTCTTACTCCTTCAGCCAGGGCTACTATTGCCCAAACTCACCTAACCTCTACCCTCCTCTATGCCTCCCCAATTTATACAAACCTCTCCAAAAGCAATTTAAACTTCTTACAATAACGTTGCCAGATTTGCCATGGATGCCCCTTTTCGTATCCACCACTGCAAAAATCTCAAACTTCTTGGATGGTTTGAACTGCAACACCAGTTTCTTTTTCAGCAACTCTAATTCATTCAGAAGATCCTGCATCATCCCTCAAATACTCCTATACTCGCAAACCTTATTAGACCCTATCAAAATCTATCAACCTTACGATCTGCCAGCAGACAACTTGTCTCTACCCAAAAATCCAACAAAAAATCTGGGGACTGCCTGTTTACTAACTCAACTGGAAAGACTTGGAACAACTTTCCTAGAGAACTAATGCCCCAGTCACCCACTCCACTTTTTAAAAAGACAACTGAAAATCTTCCTAAAATCACAATGGCTTTGTCCTTGCTCTAATCCTGACTGACTCCATTCTCATTTGGCTTACCACTTTTTTGCCTGTTCTACTAAATTCTTCTTGCGTGGTTCTTTTTTTCTTTCTTGAACTATTTTCTTAACAATTTTGTAAACCCAGGAAACAACTCCCTACCCGTGTTTATATTCTGCATCATCACTGCACTGGCAAACAATATGTTTATTAAATATGATTATATACGGCAATATGACTGTACTGGCAAAAAATAGTTTTTTTAAGTGTGTTTTTAGTGTAGCTGAGCATTATTACTTTAATATTCTTTTTGTTTGATGTTGTTAACAAAAGTTTTTTATTGTAATTGGAGCTTTTTATAAAATTTCTTTATTGTAATTGGAGCTTTTCGCCCTGGGCCTCTGCTGAAAATGGACATATATCCAATCGGACTTTACCGGTCAACAAATGTAAAATAAAATAAATAATAAATCTGCATGTACAAGATATGCATCCCCCTCTGGAAGGATGTCACAAAAAAGCATAAAAGACTTTTTTATGAATACTATCATTGCACCTAGTTGATAGGATCGCCACAATTCTCTTTCTGAAGTTCTGGCCTGTGTGTGTATGTGTGTGTGTGTGTGTGTGTGTGTGTGTGTGTGTGTGTGTGTGTGTGTGTGAGCGTGTATGGGTAGTCTTGAAAATGGTAAATGCACTGATACTTTACAAGAAAAAAAGAAATTCTGACTTTTCTCTAAATGTCATAGAAATCATTGATACTACATTTAAGTTATCTTAACATATTTGTTTGTGTCTTTCAGCTTGTCCGGTTATGGGGTCGCCACAGCGGAACTCCAGTCCGCTAATGATTGGCAGTAGAGTTTTACGTGCTGGCTTGCCGGGCCTAATGCACAACCTCCAACGAAGGAACGCCAGTTCACACATGTCTCCACACAGAAGGCGCTCTAACTGAGAATTGAATGGGCAACATCTAACTGTGACGCAACAACGCTACCGCAGCACCACCACTGCAGTCCTAAGTTATCTTAACATATAAACTATTATAAATAACCAATATTTAAGCTTAGCATTTCAATACTTTGGTGCTGCTTATGTAAATTTGTCAGAAGAGTTGACAATTTCCTTTAAACCCCTGACTGATCTAATCGCTTTGTTTTGCTATGAAAGGGGGTGTTTAAGTTCTCCTCCCCTCTGCAATAAAAACAGTGGAAAACAGTTCCACAACTTTCTGTCTTTTTTATATCAGCTGCTGTGTTCCTAACATCAGCAGGATTAGTTGCCCATCTAAGACTGACAACATTACATGGCAGGTAAACTACAGATTTAACTGTGTCTATGATATGTCATGCAGGTGGAGACGAATTTCTCTGCAAAGTATGTGAGAAGTTGAATTTAAAAAAAAAAATAGGTGGTATTTCTCTTCCTTTGACTCCAGTACAAGGAAATAAAGGTTTTAAAAAGTACAAGCAGGTTTCTGGTATCTACATAATGCTGGAACCATATTGTAGGGAGAAAAGAAACCTGAAGTTTGAGTTAAACTGTAGGAGAGGGTGGAGTTTTCCTTTAACTTGCATACTTTGCAACTGTCCTGATTTTTGCCTCTTATTTTTGGTCTGTCCCTCATAACATTTGTCGTTTTTTGGCAAATTGTGTGGATTGAAGTCACTAAACAATGACTGACATTTGAGTTTTAGACTTCATATCCTTTAGCAAACATATAACAATGTAAAATCTGTCATTATAACAACTTTCTAAGTTTATAGGAGCAATATTTAAAATCTGTCCATATTTTTGCCCCCGCCGCTGCCGCCGCATTATTTCTGACTTTGTCCAGATTTCTTGCACTGAGAGGTTGACAGGTATGTTAACTTGTACTGTAATGTGTACAGTGCGTATGACTACTGACATCCTTGCCTTCCACATATAACAATGAACAGCAGTCAATGTTATGAACACAAGGCTTGCTATTAACTCATTCATTCCAGTAGAGCTCTTTTGAGTGTGTACCTTTAACTCCCAGTGGGCGAGGCTTCAGCATTTATAAAATTAATTTATCACCTTATATTTTTAACAAATACCCATTGACAGAGGTGATATATCAATACAATTGTGTTTGCCATCATGTATGCTTCAAGATAAATTTTTCTTTTACCTTGTATGCAACATGGTTTTGGAATTATTAATACAAATATGAACAGACAATATTTGACGCTTAGAGGCGCAGTAGGAGGTAACTACAGAAATGCCTGGAGACATCACTTGGCTGTAATGAGTTAACTGAACTGCTTTACTATAATCTGCCTATAGTATCATCACTTTACTTAAATAACTTGACTTTACAATAAAGTTAAAATTCACAGTCTACATCCAAACAGTTGAATAAAACTAATTCTTAATTTTATAAAGCACAGACAAAAATAAGTACCATAATTTCAGATGAGTTTAAGTAGGCTAGCCTTATGATACGAGTCAACTCTTCTATGTATCCTAAATTGTATCATCACGTGCTGTGTACCTCTAAAATAGGCAGATTTTGTAAGAGGCTAGGGATACTATAGCTCCCCCATCAGTGCTAATGCTTAGAAGTAATCAGTCAGCAAATCATAAAATAGTTTGAATCAGAACTATCCATATTACAGTTTCATGTGTAAACTGAACTTGTAGGCAAGCTCATTTATCATTGTTGACCTTTTCGTTGTGAAATTAGCCCATCTGGAGATGTGAAAAGTTACCATTAAGGCAATTAGCAGATAATCAGGTGAGGATTTTGCATTTTTCACCTTACCAGAAGAAATTCTGAAAAGTTGTCCGAGCCTCTCATTTGTAACTCTAAAATGTGACAATCTCCCTGAGTTATTTTTGTTTTAGCTAATAAAATATAAAATAATTTGTTGTGACATCCAGATAATACTATGAATACATCAAATAACTGGATGCAAAAGAAAAACAAAAGTAACACATTAAATAAATAGCATGTTAATACTGTTTATTACTTTCATTTCCATCTGATGATATAATGTGTGTTTATTTCTAACAGGAAGGAACATCTGAAGGAAATAAATGCACATGTATGTATATAGTAAGAAACTTAAACTTTATCTTACTAGCCACTGGCTCTGTCCCTGTAGCAACCCAGACTAATGCTTTCTCCTCCTGTTTCATCATCATGTAACTTTTCCTAAGCTATTCCACCTTATATTATTGACACTTTAAATGGCACTACCTGAAAGTTGGGCTTTGTTTACCCAGCTAGACTTAACAGACATTCCACCTGCTTCCTGCTCTACTTGAAGCACAACTTTCCAGTTTACTACTCTCTCCTATTCCTGATTTTATTCTCTTCTATAACTTGTCTCTTTTCCAACTCCTTAGTTAGACCCTATTCTAGGAATTTCCCTCTTCCTTCTTGAAACTTTCCCTCTATGCAAAAAAAAAAAAACTCAAACTTGAAAATAGGGGATGTGGTATATTTTATCTGTATTTTATCTTAACTAAACTTTAATGTATCTATAACTGAAGTTTAATGCTTTGTAACTGTAATTTGATTTAGAATTTTGTCTGTTCTTTGTGGAGCTTTTCTCCCCGGGCCTCTACTGAAAATGGACATATCCAACTAGACTAGCCCGGTCAACAAATGTTAAATAAATAAATATATATATATATATATATATATATATATATATATATATATATATATATATATGTATATATATATATATATATATATATATATATATATATATATATATAAATAAATTTGGGTCATACAAATCATGTTGTATATGTCTGACTCATCTGCATCTCGTAGAGTACAAAACTACAGTAAACGGACTGACCTTAGATCATAGGAAGTTACTAGATCACTGGCCTTGAGGCCCTTATAAGCCAAGCCTAGAGTTTAGCCCATGTTTAGACAAGTCAGCACCCAAAGCCCCTGTCCAGCAGGGACATAGGTGGAATCCCTGGGTGTATTTTCTGTTTCCCATCCAGTTATCCAGGTTGCGTTTGAAAAGCGATAATGAGTTACTCTGCTTGACGTGGTGAGGTTCATAGGTGTTTTCTAGGCTCCTGACCACAAGGGTCTTTTTAAGCCTAGCCATGTATCCCAAATGTCTGATGAGTTCTGATACCTTTGATAAGTTTAAGGAGGGAGTCTGTTCTACAGATGGGGGAGTCTCTGGGACACAAATTTGTCCCGCCAACAAGTCCTATTGATGTCACAGGCCAGGTTGAGGTCGCACATGGGGGTTACTTGAGTGGAGCTTGACTTGCGGATGTGCAGCAGTCATATCAAGACAGTGTCTGAGATTGCTTTGTATGCCAAACAGAGGTCGCCTCTGAGGAGTCTGTATGAAACTGAGTAGTTGGACAGGGCTTTTAACCTATCAGTGTAGGGTTGATGTTTGAGGTCCTGGATTCTTCTGGTGAGGAACCTCATTAGTCTCTCTCAAGCTGCTGCATCTGCTTTACGAGGTACATGCTGAAGGTAGCTTTGTACTCAGTAACTGGCCTTATAAGGGGAGAATACAGGGATGTTGTGACTTCCTTGTTCCTGGATGAGATACCTTTACTTATGAGGTGGGACATGTAGAAAGCTTTCCATACACGGAAGCAACATGGTGGTCAAAAGTCAGGTTGCTATTAACCTGACTGCCCAAATCCCTCATGACTGATTGCGTGCTTAGGGCATTATTAATGTGATGATATGTGGGGACGTTACTCTCCCCAAAGGGGATGATGATGCATTTTTTGGCATTCAGCTTGAGGCCATGTTTCTGGCACCAGTCATTTGTTTGGGTGCGATTCTCTTGAAGGACGTCCACATCACTTGGGGAATTAATGACTGCGCCCATCTTGCAATCATCTGCAAACCTGGTCAGCCATAGCCCACTGGTTTTGGCCTACACTTCAAGTAGTATATTCCAAATAACAGAGGTCTCAAGACCAGTCCCTGAGATATGCCACTTGTTACGGGTCTACTGCTTGAGGTGGCTTCCCCTATTTTGAGGTGGCTTCCCCTGTTTTGATTAAAATGGTTCTATCAGTAAGCCAGTTTGCTACCCGTCTGATAACATATGGATTGATGCCTAGTTGAGAGAGTTTATCTATTATGCCCGAGTGGGGAATAGTGTCAAAGGCTTTTGCCAGAACATGGTAGAGGGTGTGCACCATCTTCTCCTCATCCATGGCTTTGGTGCCTGTCTCAAAGAAGTCAACAAGATTTAACAGACATAACATCCCCTTGACAAAGCCAAACTGTGTGGGGGTTGAGTGTTTGGAGGTTGCCAACATCCCTGTTAATGAGGTCCATGATAATCCATTCCATGACCTTGCAAATCAGGCTAGTTAGGCTGATGGGTCTATAATTTCCTGGTGGACGCTCCACTTTTCTGTAAAGGGATGAAAGTGGCTGTCCTAAACTCGGCTGGTACAAAGTTGGTACTCAGGCTTTAGTTGAATAAGGTGCCTAATGGTACTGCAAGTTCATGCCTGAGTTCATGTAGGATGCAGTCTGGGATGTTATCGAGTCCCATGGAGGTTGTATCTTTTACCTTTGAGAGGGTAGTGATAACCTATTCCTAGAGATAAGGGGAGGGGGGCAGGTACAGAGGATGTCCTGATTTACTGATGGGGGGGCAGAGGGGTGAAGTTTTCACTGAATCTGTTAGCCATTAGGTTAACTTTATATACAGCATTTGTGTATGTGATGTCCTTGACCACCATTTCTGAACATATCTCGGTGCTTCCTTTGACACTGCAGACATATGTAAATAAGGCCTTATGATTGCCTCTAGTAGATGTGGACAATTCGGACTCAAAGTTGGCTTTAGAGTATTTCGCTAGTGCTCTTATTTGCTTGTTCAGGCTAAGGAAAGATTGCTTCCAATTGAGCACCTGCTCCTTTTTGGCCCTGGACAGCAATTTTTTCCTTTTGTTATATAGTTTATTTATTGCAGATGTCCATCAGACAAGTTTACTCTTGCTCGCGGAGGATGATTTTGTCCTGTCAGGTATTCCTGATTCCATGCATCTATATAAGTGATTGTATAGTACTTTGGTGTAGATTTGGACATTGGTGCCAGATCCAATAGAGAAGGACGGGGCTGTGAAGCTGTTTATACCACCTCTTAGGAGGTTGTAATCAGCTTTGGAAAGTTTTTTTTTGTTTGACCCTAGCTGGGGTGGGGGGGGGGGGACAGGGGAGATGGTGTCTTCGAAAGTGACCACCTTATGGTCGGATCTTACCAGGGAGGAGGATACTGTAGGAGAGCTGTAGTGGTTACTCATGTTGGTTAATACAAGTCCAAGATATTATCACCTCTTGTGGGGGCTATCAACTAGCTGTTCCAAGGCATTTGCACTGATAAAAATCCAGGAATCTCTGGGCATTTGCATTCTGGCATGAGTAGTTTTTCCAAACTATGGTTGGGTAGTTAAAGTCACCCAGGATCAAGGTAAAGACTTGAATCTTGATAGATTCGAAGAAGTCCAGATAGGTGGAGTGGGAATCTTGAGTCAAATTTGGGAGCCTGTAGCTAGCTTTTGGTGTCTAGTCAATGGTTAACTACAGCTGCAGTGTCTCCTGTGTGTCATATTGTTTGACCAGCCTGGAGGTGTGTGTGTCTTTAATATATATTGAAACTCCAACTCCTTTGGCTTTGCTGTTCAAAGTTTGGGGTCTAAATGTATGATAGGATGAGTAACCAGGTAAGGATGGGGTGCTCTCCACAACTTTGAACCAGGTTTCTGTGACTGCACAAATGTCTTCCATGGTAAAGAATGCTTGCAATGAGTGCAGTTTCATGTTTAGACTCTTAGTGTTTAGAGGCATGACCTTTAATTTGCGTTTTGTTGAAATTGTTATGTTGGTTTTATCGACCTCAGGATTTTTCCTAAATAAGGCACTATGAGGGAGGCAAGGGCCTTTGCCAGAAGCCTAAGTGAGACAGATGCTGGTAATCTCTAGTAAAGCATAATGGTCTGTCAATCATATCTTCCCAGGCTGTCAGGTACTGGATCTTTTGGAATGACTCCAGAAACTAAGCCAATTGTTAAAGAAAATCATTTTCTGTTTGGATTGAGGCATCATTCTGGGTGCCTGTAGAATACTGCTTAAGGCTAGGGACATACCTGCCTGGGAAACATATTCAGTGAGCTCGATCATGAATCTCTTCATATAGTCCAGGGAGGTACATCTCCAGTCATTCACACTAACATGGACTATAACAGAATCATAACAGTACCTGTTGTTGAGAGATTTGAGTGTGTGTGTGATATGGAGGATTCTGGCACCTGACAGACAACTAACCGTGACTTTCACCTTATCCAGCCTGGTGAGAGGCACATTTGTGTGTCTCACAATGGAGTCTCCTATGACTAATATGTTGGGTTTATGGTTAGGCCTTTGTGGTTGCAAGACACAGGTGTGTGGACTATGAGTGGTATGTGGTGTTTAGGGCTATGGAGTTTGTGAGTATTTTTGTCTCAGAGGTCTCCATTGTTTTGGTATGTTTTTGTTGAGAACCTCCATATATGTGGGTGTGTACTGTGTTGTTGTGGGTGGTGTTTGGGTGGTGTTTGAGGTGTAGCGATTGTGTTGATAATCTTCTTAGTGCCAGATATACTGGCTTGTGAGGGAGAGAGCACATACTCTTGGCTTTTAGGTTCATAGGCAGGTACTAGGCTATCAGCCCTTGGGCCTATATAAGCCTACCCAAAAAGTTCCCTGGCTTTCACCACCCAAGAAAGTTATTATCCTGCACCCCTGTCTAGCAGAGCCACAGAAGTGATCTTCGGGGTGAATTTCTGATTTCCCATCCAATTGTCTAGATTTTTCTTAAAGAGGGCTAATGAGGAGCTTTGCTTGACATGAATGGAGAGTCTCTTCCAGAGCATGGGAAGTCTCTGGGACAGGAATCCATCTCTCCAGCATGTTCTGTTTATTGTGGTGGCAAGGTTTAAGTGCCTAGAGAATGTGGTTTGGAGGGATTGGGGTTTATTTAAGTGTAGCATGTCCAAAAGATCTGGGTTTGACATGGCTTTGTATGTTAGGCAGAGGTCACCTCTGAGTAGGTGATAAGCGATGGAGTAGAGCTGGAGTTTTTTGAGACAATCTGGTAATGGCATCTGTTTGAGGCTGGTAATCCTCTTAGTAAGGTATTTTTGTGGCATTTCTAGCTGTTGTAAATGACTTGCGAGGTACATGCCAAACAGGGCATTGTACTCTACAATGGGTCTGATGACAGATGAGTTGAGAGGAACAATGACCTTTTTTTTTGGTGGTGAACCCTTTTGTGATGAGGTGTGCCACATAGAAGTATTCCCTGACTACTGTGGTGATGTGATTATCAAAGAAGAGACTACTGTCCACCTGTGAAGGTCTCTTATCACACTTTCGGTGTTTAGTACGCTACCGCCTATGTGGTAGTTCATGGGTATAGTGTGTTTTCCCCAAAAGGGATGACAATGCACTTCTTGACATTGAGCTTGAGGCCATGACTTTGACACCAAGCGTCAGTCTCAGTGAGGCCACTTTGTAGAATGTCCACATCATTAGGCGATTCTATTATGGCACCTAGTTTGCAGTCATCTGCAAACTTCGTTAGCCAAAGACCTGCTGTATTAGCCTGGACTTCTGAGAAGTATATGCCAAACAAGAGAGGACCCAGGACTGAGCCCTGTGGTACTCCACTTGTCACTGGTCTGAAGTTGGATTTGGAGCCAGCTACTTTTACTGTATGGGTTCTGTCAGTGAGTCAGTTGGCCAGCCATCTTGTGACATACGGATTTATGCCCAATCTAGTGAGTTTATCTATAATTCCAGAGTGGGGGATGGTGTCAAAAGCCTTGGCAAGGTCAAGATAGGCTGTGTGTACCATCTTACCCTCTTCCACGGATCTGGTGGCAGCTTCAAATAAGTCAGTCAAGTTTAGGAGACATGACCTACCTTATACAAACCCAAACTGAGTGGGGTTCAGAGATTGGAGGTTACCTATGTCCTTGTTTATAGGCTCCAAGATGATACATTCCATGGCCTTGCAGACCAGGCTCATCAGACTAATGGGGGGTAGTTCCCAGGGTCTGTGGTGGTGCCCCTTGGTGGAGTGGGATAACCGTCGCTGTGTGCCATTCAGTGGGCACAAAGCCTGAAGTGAGGCAATGATTGAACATGGTACTTAGGTGGGGTGCCAGTTCATTCTGTAGTTTGTGCAGAATGCAGCCAGGGATGTTGTCAGGTCCCATGGATGCTGTGTTCTTGGCTTTGGAGAGTGTGGTCTTTACTTGTGCAGCCATGATTACAGGGGCTTTGCATTCTTCTGGTATATTGATGTGCCCTTTGGGGGGTGAAGTTTGTACTGACCCTATCTGCCAGGATGTTATCAATATCAGTTGGTTCTGTATATCTAGTTCCATTGTGCTGTAGCTCAGAGCAGATCTGAGTGTCGTCATTGAGATTCTTGACATAGCTGTAGAATGCTTTGTGGTTGTCTTTAGAATAAGTGGCGATTTTATTTTCGTAACTAGCTTCGGAGGATTTTATGAGAGATCTTGGTTTCTTACTGATGCTGACCAGGAAGTTCCTGCAATCAGAGGATTTTACTCTTTTTTGCATCAGTTTCTGTTGTAGAGTTTGTTAATGGCAGGGGACCACCAGATTAGCTTCCTTTTTTTGGAGGATAGCGTCTTGGCTCTGTTGGGGATGGCATGATCCATGTGCTTATATAGGGGTGGCTCATGCTATAGGACTGCAGGACTGCAGCCCTCCCAGCTGTAAAATATATTTATTTATTTTTTTTATTTATTTTACATTTTCTAACCGGGGGTGTCTGACTGAGCTAAAAAGGCCCTTTTTCAGCAGAGGCCCGGGGAGAAAAGCTCCACATAGAGAAATTACAGATACATTTAGATACTTAGACATGATCAGTATACACACAAATTACAACAGACATGTTTTTACAGTGGTATGCAAAATGAAAAGAAAAAAAAAGAAGCGAGTCCCAGAACTCCCCCAGCTGTAACATGAAAAGAAAACAAAACAGAAGTGAGTCCAGGAATTCCGCACATGCATGCTCGGCATTCCCGGAACTCATCCACCCCAGATTAAGAAGATGGCATCTCTGTAGTCTGATTCCCAGAAGTCTATGCGGTTACAACCGCAAAGACTGGAAGGGAATCAGGCTGCAACGTCTGCAGGCTGAAGCTTGTTCTCGCGGGAAGGACAGGACTTTTTGTGCATGGGACTGGGAACATTGAAGCTTCTGCAGACAGACTCCCAACTCAGGTACTTGTGTGTGTGTGTGTGTGTGTGTGTGTGTGTGTGTGTGTGTGTGTGTGTGTGTGTGTGTGTGTGTGTGTGTGTGTGTGTGTGTGTGTGTGTGTGTGTGTGTGTGTGTGTGTGTGTGTGTGTGTGTGTGTGTGTGTGTGTGTGTGTGTGTGAGTGTGTGAGTGTGTGTTTGTTTGTGCTAGCAATTTCTTTCCCAGGGAAAGAAATCACTGTTTTGAGAGTTTGTGCTTTAGTACGTTCGCTCTTTATGTGTCAACGCTCTTTATGTGTCGACTAAGAGGTGTTCAATGAAACACCTCTTCGGTCTTTTAATATTGACCCATAGCTTTTACCCCAAAGGTGAATGCCAGTTTTTGGGCAACTTCTGAATTTGACTCTTGCTCAAGCATGTCTCATAAATCATTGTGGCTTCTCCCATATAATGATGGCATTGTTAGGAGAGGGTGTTTTGTTTAATAGTCAGTTTATGCTTAAGCCTGCTATATCCTGTAAAAAAAGTCTACTTACATTTGTTTTGTGGAAGAAAGAAAGGATTGTTAAAAACTGAGTTTTGTGTTCTGGTTTCTGCTACAGGAACTATATTTTTTATGTTATAAATAAACTGTGTTGTTAACAAATGAATTGAGATAGTAGCACATACAGGAGTTAAAGGGACACTGAACTGCAACTGTCTGTCATAGATAGCTCACTGCTGCCATGCATTTGTACTTCGAATGAAGAAACCTTTTGTTTTGGTTATTTTCCCTTCAGTAAAATCTAATCCATCCATCCATCGATCCACAACCCCTTTCCCTATGTTTTGCACTTGAGGTCTGGGTGTCACTTCAACAGTGAATCATTTAGTGCCAAGGACTATACAGCTAGCTTATTATTTCAGTGCATAACTCTCCATCTCAACTGTCCATTGCCAATTTTACAGAATGTCCCACTTATTTCTCTGTGCCTTTAGCTGACAAATCATTAAGTATTGCAGGCAGTCAATAGTGTTGGCTTATTAGAGTTTCACACTTCTTATTTATTTTATTTGTTTATCATTTATTGAATGGGATAGTCACACCAGGCTTGTAGCATCAAAGTGTGCTACCTGTTGTAACACTGACATGGTATTGTTCAGAAAAGGCATGTAGATGTAAAATCTCTCTGAACTGGAGCTGTTTAATGAACAGTAAAGACAATTAAGGCTCAGATTTCTTACCAAATTGCTTCATAGAGTTACATGCACAAGGCTTGATTTCTTTCAATTTTGAGCTCTGAGTATGATCAACTCATGTGTGTTTGTGGGTCCCTTTTTGTGTTTGTCCCCTAATTAATTTTGCCTTTATGCACAAGTCTTGGACAAAGAAGTGGTATTATGGTCTGTGACTAGTAAAATTGTTCCTTTCTCACAAATCGTGCATTGGAGTCAGTAAACAGTGTCAGTGATAGAAATGTGAGTTTCATTCTTAGTATCCTTCAGAAAAATGCTTGACAATGCAGAACTCATTATTATAGTTGCTTTTTAAATGTTTTGGGTCACTGTGTTTAATCCTTGAGCTAAGACGTTACATAGAGCCAAAAATAATTATGTTACTACCCATTAAAACCTCCCAAGCCCACCCAAAGTCAAAGCTCAATGATCAGGTACAAATACTGAAAATCAGGAACAGACTTTAACTATTGCTCTAATATATTTAGTTACTAGTATAAGAGATTTTGCATTACCAGGCATTTTCTGAATGATATGAAGTCAGCAAGTCTCAGGGCTGTCATGAGTATTGAAATGCAGCTGGTTTCTTTGGTTGGCTTTGACAGCAGCATGCTGAAATATATTTCTGAGGCATTGTGTATTCAGTTTTTATTTATTTGCTCGCAAGTAGGAAACTAACGTAAACACAGTTATAAAAGTGGATGTAATTGATGTGTGTGTGTGTGTGTGTGTGTGTGTGTGTGTGTGTGTGTGTGTGTGTGTGTGTGTGTGTGTGTGTGTGTGTGTGTATGTGTGTGTGTGTGTGTATGTGTGTAAAATGCCCCAGTTAATATATAACTGGTGGCTAGAGAGAAACTCAGGAAAAAACCTGATGGCTAGATAATAACTCAGGCTCAAACCCTGTACCTTGGGTGCAGGTAACAAGAGCCTTAATTCCCTATCCACCACCACCTGTGAAAATTATTCAGATTTTTGCCTCATATTTTTGTTCTGTTCTGTTCCTCATAAAATCTGTGGCTTTCTGGATTTTTAATTCACTAAATAATGACAGACATTTGAATTTAAACTTCATATTCTTCAGAAAGTACATGGTAACACAAACCTTTTATTTTAGCAATTTTCTAAGTTTATAAGATCAGTATTTGAAATGTATCCCTATTTTTGGGACTGTATTCCCCCACTATTGGCTTTGTCCAGGTTTTTTGTGCTAAGAGGTTGAGAGCTATGGTGAGAACTGAATTCACTGGATATGTTTGAGGGCTGTATTCCCCGATTACTGGGTTTGTCCAGGTGTTCTGTACTAAGAGGTTGACAGCTATGGTGAGAACGGAATTCACTAAATGATAGCCATTTAAGTTTCAGTCTTCCTCTCATTTAAGAAACAGCTGATTTGGCATAGTGGTATGTTGCTCTGATTGTAGTGCACAGGATCCTGGGCTCAAAATTTGGCAGTCAAATGCATGGTGATAGCACAGTATTTTATTCTACCAACTTTCCAAGATTATACAAGCAATGTTTAAAATGTGTCCCTGGTTTTTGGGCTTTTGTCCCCCCCCCCAATAAATTTTGGCTTTTTCCAGATTTCTTGTGCTGCAAAGTTGAGGGATTCAGTTGAGTGTCAAGTGGATTTTACAAGGAGCTGAGAGCTTCAGGGGAAGATAAGTTTAGTGCTGCTTATACTGAGTCTGCTCACATTGTTAATAGCACAACAGGTAGTGTACTTGCTTTTGATGCAGAAGGTTCTACCCCCAGAGTACGTAGATGAATTGCTGATACTGTACTGTGTTGTAAAGGGGGTGAATACTACAGTCCTGAGAATGTCCTGTTTGGCAAAGATACCTATTAACTATGAATCTGTTATCAGTTTGCCATCTGTTCTTTATTGCAATATTACTAGCTTATCATTTTTTTAATGTAACATTGGCAATTTATTCCTCAAGGGCAAAAGGCACTTTATTTGTAGATGAAACAATGAAATATAAAGCTGTTTGCCAGCAGCAACCTCTTCATTAGTTACAGATCTCTTTAATGTGGAATTTTTAGATGCCTTTTACTTCTGCAGAGATTGTGTATATTTACTGATACTAGTGGATTGTAGAAGTTTGAGTAGACTTTTATGATGGAAATGTTCTGAATTAGGCAGTCTGTCATCATTGGTGCATGCATTTTGTTTCATTGTTTACTGGAAAAATGTTCAAAACAATACATTTAAAATGCCACTAACAACTGTACTATATTATACAAGGAATATAATTTAATAAAATCAGGAATGTGTACTAAATAACACATGTATGTTTCATGTGCAAGGAGCCTATGATTTGAAAACAGACCTATGATTTGAAAACAGCCCAAAGTTAATCTTTATCTGCCACTGGGCAAGTGTCTTTTCTTTGAATGTGGGTTTCCATGCTGTTTCAATGAATGTGAGTTTCAAGGGCAGAGAAGTTTTAATGCTAAGTCTATTTTCATTGTGAGACTGCATTGCTTTGTTTAACAAATATCTATTAGGGTTTGTGCTGTAAAATGTAAAATAAAACTTTCAAACGAAATCCAAATCACTGTAGAAGTAAAGCAGTGTGCACATTACAGTGTTTATGGTAATTGGGGCAAAATAACCAAGTAATGGGACATTGGAATGGCTGGAGGGTGGAGGCGCTATTCGACCCTCAGATTTTGCTTGCTTATACCTGCTACAGTGGTGAGTTTGTCATTTGAACCTTGCCTAAAAATGGCACTATAGGGGTGGCAAAAGCCTTAGCCAGTATCTGGAATCCCAGAGGTGACAGGTGCAGGTCATCTCTTGCAAGCATTGTAGTCTGTCAATCATGTCATCCAAGGCAGACAGACACTGGATCCCCTTAGAATGACATCTAAAGCTTAGCCAATTATTGAAGTCAATCATTTTGTCCCTATATTGTGGTATCATTCTGGGCAATGGCAGAATGCTACTCAGGGCTAGGGTCATACCTGCCTGGGCTACATGATACGACAGCTCCTCCATGTCTCTTTTTATGTAGTTCAGGGAGGTACATCTCAGGTCATTCACACCAACATGGACTATGACAGAGTCATATTTGTACTTGTTGTGGAGTAACCTGAGTGCTTGCATTATGTGATGGATCCTGACAGCTAACAGCAACTTTCTCCTTGTTTAGCCTGGTGAGTGGGACATCAGTGTGCCTGACTATAGTGTCACCTATGACTAGTGTGTTGGGTACATTGTTTTGCCTTATGGGCTGAGATTGAGTGGCACATTGATTTTGTGGGTTATGTGTCATTTGGGTGGTGTTGGCGGGTGGTGGTTGCTTGTGTTTCAGCTTTGGAGGTCTCTGTTGTTTGGACAGATTTTTATTGAGAGCCTCCGTGAATGCAGGTGTGTGTTTTGTGTTACTATGTGTGGATTTAGGTGGTGTAGGTTTTGATGGACTATGTGTTGAGTGTGGTGTGGTGCAGGTGTTTACCTTCTCCTTTTGACTGTATAGTACAGTCTTGGCTGGAGAGAGTTTGGCTTCCAGTTTGGCTATATAAGTGCATCTCTCACAGGTTGTAGTGTTAGGTGGTAGGAGGACAGCATTATCAGTGTACATGAGCAATTGCTACATTGCCCCAAGATGCCCAGATTCATCAGGTGGACAGGAGAAAATACCAGGAGCTGATCCCTAGACATGCCTGGATAGGTGCTTATTAATTTCATTACAAATACTGTTTTCTTCCTAACAAGTGAGGAAAGTTAAGTGCTGCAGTAATTTGTAGATTATTTAGTGTGTGCAGCAAGTTTTGAACAACTGCTGAGCTCAAGGAAACATTTCTGAGTGCTAAAACTAGAAAACTGGCTAATTCTAAGGGAAAATTAGAAGAGCAGACTTTCAGGCACTGGGAATAGTTTAACCGTAGGTAAATGGCACTGCGCAATGCACAAAACCGTGCAAACTTGTATTTTTAAACAGAAAGCTGAAAGGGATAGAAATTGTCCAAAATAGCCAGTATAACTACAGATTCTGAGCTGAAACCACTGCTCCAGCAACAGATAGACTGCTCAAAGCTCACCACTCTCACTGATGAAAAGAAAAGCTTCCTTCTATCTTAGTAAGGTCTGGGCAACACAGAAACTGCAAAACAGCCCAGAATCCAGCAAAATCTGAAAAAAAATGGACTCTACTGGTTATAGAAAGGCATCTCTCACAAATTGTGTTCCTAAGTGGTAATAGTAGATGGTTGTCCATGTACATGAGGCAGTTGCTACACTGTCTCAGGATGCCCATATCAACCAAGCTGGCAGGAGAAACCAAAGGAAATTGTCCATCCATATTGTCAGAATCTGAGGGAGAATTAAACTGTAATGTGTCCCTGCAACTCTCACCTTAGAACTTGATACATGAACTCATGCATCATGCTTATACTCACTGTACAATGCATGGTGACAAACTTGCATCCCTGCAACTCTCACCTTAGAACTCGATACATGACTCATGCATCATGCTTATACTCACTGTACAATGCATGGTGACAGACCTGTATCCCTGCAACTCTCACCTTAGAACTCGATACATGACTCATGCATCATACTTATACTCGCTGTACAAAGCATGGTAACAGACCTAAATCCCTGCAACTCTCACCTTAGAACTCGATACATGAGCTCATGCATCATACTTATACTCACTGTACAAAGCATGGTGACAGACCTAGATCCCTGCAACTCTCACCTTAGAACTTGATACATGACTCATGCATCATGCTTATACTCACTGTACAAAGCATGGTAACAGACCTGGATCCCTGCAACTCTCACCTTAGAACTTGATACATGACTCATGCATCATACTTATACTCACTGTACAAAACATGTTGACAGACCTGGATCCCTGCAACTCTCACTTTAGAACTCGATACGTGAGCTCATACATTGTGCTTATACTCAGTATACAAAGCATGGCGACAGACCTGGATTCTTCATTTGCTTTGCAGCAAACTGTTCATTGTGGATGAAAACACTGATTTATCTTTATTAAAATAATGAAAACTGTTAATCTAGTTTCCAATCAGCACAGATATTCTGTTTATAACTTTGTAGTTTATACAAACAGATCAAAAGCAGATTTGTATGTGTTTGTAAGATATTAAAAGCTAATTTATAAAAGGAAATGCTAAGTTAAGAAA
This sequence comes from Protopterus annectens, assembly GCF_019279795.1. Taxonomy (NCBI): domain Eukaryota; kingdom Metazoa; phylum Chordata; order Ceratodontiformes; family Protopteridae; genus Protopterus; species Protopterus annectens. The sequence goes on along the minus strand of NC_056728.1, from coordinate 1,934,182,720 downwards.
AGTAGCAAAAGAAAAGTTTTGTTGAAAGAGTAACATAAGATACTAGATTCTGTTATTTCCTTTGTTTTTGTGCTAAGTACCAATTTTACATGATTTTGGTGGAAAATGGAAAAACAGTTGTTTTGAGTATGAATTCACTAAAACAAAGCATTGCGTGAGTCGACACCCCAAATTTATTTTGTAAGAGGCTGTCCAAAAGATAGTAGAGTATGATTATATTAAAGCCTCTTAACCACTTTGAGAAATCAGCATTGCAAAACACTATGTGTGTAAAATCACTTCCCTATATCTTATTGAGTGAAAACTGGATGATGTTCTACCAATTGAATTCAACTCACTGATGGTGAGCCCCTCTATTGCTTTTTTTCCTCATAGGAAATTACTGCCAGTGTAGTTTCTCAGTGCATACTGGCAAACAACTTAATTATTTTCACCAGTGTCCTTTCTCTCTCCGTTGATGCATTTGTGGTAGATATAAGTTCAGGGTGTCTGGGAATGTGGGGCTTGTCCTTCCCATAGGCATTTAAGGGGGAATGCCCCACTGCAAAACAATGCTGACATTTAAGTTTTTCTATAGATTTTCTACAGATTAAATCCCCGACCAGATGTGCTCATCGAGTTAGTTACTCACAAATTTTAAAGTTGGCAAGTCATAGTGGAAGTATATATTGTACTTATATGTTCAACTGTTACGCAAAAGGATATATGCAGAAACATTTTTTTACTTGAGTAAACACATTTTGATGATCTCTCAGGAACTTTGACTTCCTGAAGCCAGAATACCTACAAGTGTCTAACCTTATGGCCACAACACAAACTTGTGCATGACTTGCTCAGAAAAAGGCTTGCACATTTAAAAATTATTACAGTATTTGAAAATGATTAATACATTTGCAGGGACAATACAGAGGTGCAGTTAGCTATTGTTATACCCAGTTCTATCCCTCAATCTGCCCCCCTCCCACTTTGTTGAAGATGAATAAAGCTCCTCTTTCACTTCTTCTTCTTTACTGTTAAACCGTAGCAAACTGTTTGCTGCATTCCTCAGTGCATGTATGCACCAAATACTGATCTAACATTTATCAGATGCAGTGACTGACTCATTCACCCCATCCTAGCAATGTCTCTATTTTCTAGATGTGAGATATACAGTGTTAGCGATATGTGGCTGTGAGTGTAAATTGGAATTTTTGGCTTAATTCCTATTTGTACCAATCAGTCTTAGAAGATCAGTATGGTATTATAGATATTTGGTCACCAGAAAATTAGGAGCGTTCAGTATCTAAAAAATCTGATTATTTTCCAGTAGGAAAATAAGGGCAAAAGTACAAAACTTTAAAGTTAAAAACAGACTGCTGAGAGGTGACATGTCTGGCATGCAGGGAATCCTCAGACCAAATACTGATGTATTTACTGCACATCACCAAGTCAAATGGCATCCAAAATACTCAGTTTGAGGATGTAAACCTCTTTTGCAACATCAAGAAAATGATTTGGAGGTATAGGTATATCTCACAGAGGATACCACTGCTTTAAAACAGACTCCCCATCCATATAAACCATTGCTCATCCCTGTCCATATTCAAGCACATCTTGGCTCTATGGATGGTAAATAGAAAATGTGCCCTCTGTATTACTGATGGATAGAGACAGCTCCTGAATGTTTTATCTCACACATGGGTCCTATCAATTTATTTATGTGATATGATGCCAGTTATTATTATTGTTAGGGGGTAATATTTAATTATAGGCCATGGAACTGGTATCTCTAACTAAATGAGATAGGTTAATTTGAATATAAAGAAGAAAACTGGCTAGGCTTAAAATGGTTTGCAAGGGCAGCTAGTCTGGTATTTGCTATGAACCTACGAACCTATAAAACAAGTGACAGGGAATACGGTGAAATGTGCTAGAAGTAAAAGATACCCAGTAATCAGTTATGGAGTATGTCAGCAGTAGAAGAAAAATACAGCTCACATTTATATAAATAAAATCAGTAAATATGATTTGCTGATACTGAACTGGGGTACATTCGCTATCTGGGGTTTGTGGAAGAGAGAGATAAATCCTGTTACTCATGCACTCTTCATCGGCAGAAGGAGTTATTTTCTTGGCTTTTAAGGAGAGGACATGCAGATAAACTATAGCAGTCAGTGTGTGAAATATGGCTGATGTCCATTCTGTGCAGTTTATTAGATGTACGATTGTTTTGCATAAGCAAGGTATAATGCACAATACACAGCTTTATTTTCACATCATAACTTAGTGCAACTTAACTTATTATGATGGGATCGCGTGGTCTAGCACAGTGTTGTTATTGGAGTTGGATTCATAAGCCTGCTTAAATACAAGTGCATTGCAAATCAGATTTTGAGGTTTACCATGAAATGAATCAGTCGGCATTTAATTGCACGTGGCTTACAGGTTTGCAGAGTTATACTCATAGGTTCAAGAAGCTACTCCAAACTTGGGAAAACCTAGAGTAAAGCACCACCCATTTACTAAACTTGCAGGTTTTAGTACCAGCCTATAATGAAACAAAGATAAAGGGGTTGCTATAGTTTGCAGGAAAGCAGCTTCATCTCAGCATTTCTAGAATAACGTTAAAGGTATACAACAACAGCACTGTTGAAATCATATTTTAGACCCAAAATCAGAAAAAAGGCCAGCACCAAGGAAGGTTCAAAAGTAGTTTAATAAAACTGAAACTAGACCGGTTTCAGCAGCAAGGCTTTCATCAGTAGTATAGTCAGCAAAAAGCACTTAGTCATCATCTTATATAATGTTCTTTAAGGCATCTATATGACATCACTTCCTGATAAGTCAAAAATGCAAACAAGGCAAAAGTAATTGAAAAATACAATCAAGGCAAAAGTAATTGAAAAATACATAGTTCAGTAAACAAAAAAGTTTGCCTGAGTTGCATGCATATCTCCAGATTATAATGAAAAATCCAAAGAGACACAGTATACTGGTATATCAATGATAATAAACAAACTTAATAAAAACATACAATAAAGGGTAAATGCCCAAAAATAAACCCGAAACAAAAGTCAGGTTATAAGAATTCTGGTGTTGAATACCAGCCACAGTATCCTAAAATGAGCTGAAATGCAAAAACCTAAGCAATGCAACCTGATAAGAAATAAGTACATATACGTAATGCAAGTGATGGTTAATTACAAATTATAATTTATCATTTAATCCAGGAGGGAAAAGCCCACCAAGTTTAATGATCCACCTTTTTTCTTTGGTATTTAGGATATCATGCCAACCTGTTTTAAAAGATCGATTCCCTATAATATGATCAATGATGGTAAATGTAAATTTGGCAGTGGGATGTTTGATAACATGTCTATATAGTGCATTAGTTAATCTTCTGTTTCTAATGTCACCAAGGTGTTCAGAGATCCTGACACGAAACTGTCTAGACGTTTGGCCAATATAAAATGCATGACATGTACATGTGGCAAGATAAATAATCCAGTCTGAACTGCAGTTACCAAAAAACTGTATGTCGTATATTTGTCCAGTGTTCCTACTAGTGAAAGAAGTAGTTTTGAAAATATAGTTACAAAAACTGCAATGTCCACATGGATAAATGCCTGAAAGTTTATCTCCAGTAAGTGTTCTTTGAGTTGGAGTGTGATCCATGACCCTGGTTTTTTTATAGTGTGAAAATAGATTAACTAAAGTTTTGCCTTTCCTATAGGAAAAATAACATCGTTCTCCCAGATAATCTTCCAACAATGGATGAGAATTCAATATATTCCAGTGAGTATTAATAATATTTACTAAATTGGCACTATTCCTGCCATAAGTGGTGACAAATCTACATACATCTGATTCCTCATTATGAGTTTTAGTATTGTTTTGGAGAAGAGAATCCCTGGATTTAGCATTACTAAATTGGACTGCTGACTCAATAGTACGAGTGGAATAACCTCTGGACAAAAATCTCTTGGTTAGATCCATTTGATGACTCTGAAGATCATCCACTGAGGAACAAATCCTTTTCATCCGCACAAACTGTGATTTCGGTATGTTCCGAATAATATGTTTCGGATGAAAACTATCAGCATGTAGAAGGGTATTATATTGTGAGAATTTTCTGTGTACGGACGTTCTAAGAGTGTTATCCTCCTGTCAAATTAAATTGACATCCAAATAACTGATTGCACTCCTATTATATTCCACAGTGAATTCGATACCCCAGATGTTCCCATTCAAATGTTGAATAAATTCCTGGAGGTATTCCTCACCTCCTTTCCATATAAGCCAACAGTCGTCCAGGTATCTTCTCCATATATCAATCTCAGGTATATATATGTTGTGCAAAGGGTCATATAAAATCATATCTTCCATGTAGCCCATAAAAAGATCAGCATAGATGGGTGCAAAGGATGCACCCATAGCCGTACCCTGTAGTTGCCAATAGCAGTTTTGTTGGAAATAAAAAACATTTTTAGTTAGAATGTGTTCAGCCATACACAACAATAAGGTGTTCATCCCTGGGGGGTATAAATTGGTTTTATTTAGCCAGTATTCCAAGGCATTAATACCCGCCCAATGAGGGATGCTGGTATAAAGCGAGGATACATCAAGGGTACACATAAGCCATTCAGGGTCCAATTGAGACTCGGAGACTATCTGCAAAAATTCAGTCGTGTCCTTGATTCTTGCTCTAACACATGTTAACAGTGGTTTAAATTTTTCAGTTAGAAAAACAGACAAGGGTTCATCAAAATCATATTTTAGCCTACGCTTTAGTTTTCTCACCTATGACTGCCCTGAAAATATCACGATTGTTAAAATTCTAATAAATTTGCCTTCATATACACCCTCAACAATCCCTATTACATCAGGCACTCAAAGCTTTTCATAACACTAATAGCTAAGCTGTTTTTTCACCTTGCATCACCCAGCTTCATTTTTATTGGTCCCTTTTCCAATGTATATTATACCTGGCGCCTTTTACCTGTGTTCTATGAATTGTGCTATATATGCAGCTGCTCTGTGGAAGTCCCACAATACTTGAGTTGGATTGCAGGATGTGTACTTAGTGATTAAAAAAACTGAGTGGTGCTTAATATAGTAAAGGGCTAAAACCACCCTTAACTACTGTTCCTGAGCGGTATTTGAAAGGGTGATGGGGGTTAAGGGAGCTCATTCCTCCCTACTAATATAGGAAATGATACAGTTGAGGGGTATATGTTGTAAAATATTGCCATTGCCAATGTTATGCAACGTTTATTTTTTTCTAGACAGGCAACAGTATGCAAATGCAATCTTATCAGTGACCTCTTCCTATAAATATTAATAATTAAACTAAAGGGGGAGGTCAGTGTAGTAAAACACAAGCATTGCCACACCCTGTGTTCTCACAAATATCATCTATTTAATGACCTTAAGAAGTTGACTCTTAAAGCTTGCCCATAACATAGAGAAAATAGCTTGTCAGAAGCTAACAATATAGCATTTATCTATATACCTATGTGCTACTTTTTCCTTTCATCCTTACCAGCAATGTAACATAAAAACTACAAATGTCTGACATCACCCATTTCATCTTCTTTACAAATGAGAAGTATATGACCAGAATGCAGATGTCTTTTTCCAAATTCACTGTACTGACTTGCAATATCTCAACATAGCAGTATCATGGGACACTCTATGTGTAACACCTACACTATGCCATCCAGTATACCTAGCTTCCCATACAAGGTGCATGTCAATGTGGCACCTATGCTGTGGCGTCTATGATTTAAAGTTCTTATACAGGGCATATGAGAAAGGCATCAAAGTATGCAGTAACAGGTAATAAAGTGTATAGCCATCCTAAATTCATTTAATAACACAATTTGTTAATACAGAGCCAAACACCAGCTGCATTTAATTATACCACAAGGGTTGTAAAGCTTCCTTTTCCACTGATGTAATAAGGGTGAAAGATGAAGATATATACCTTCCCAGTCAATCAGCAAAAAGGTTTTCTTCTTAATATATACATCATTATTCAAGGAGATGAAGTTATTATGGTGAAATAAATTATTTTGGCAGCCCTTGATGTTAGTTTTATCTTCCTCACAGTTTGCAAGTCATCATCACTCGAAGCACGTTTCAAAATTGCTTCAAAGCAGACAGCTGTACATATAGCTAAATAATAAGATCCAAAGTTCCTGCCCACAAAGGGTTTTTCCTCCTTATAATGTTTTTATTGTGGTTTATATAAGTTGTTTGTCTTTTCGGCTTTGCCAGTTAGGGGTCGCCACAGCGGAACTCCGGTCCACTAATGATTGGCAGTAGATTTTTTATGGTGCTAAGTTGCCAGCCCAATGCCCAACCTTCAATGAAGGCACACCCATTCACGCATGTCTTTCGGCGGCCACTCGACTGCGGAGAAGACATGCAGACTCCACACAGAAGGCACTCCAGCCGTGAATCGAACAGGAGAACCTCTTGTTGTGAGACAACAATGAACACATTTCACATTTTACTTGCCTATAAGTGCAGTGGTGTTTCATTTGATATAGAATAATGCATATTATGTTTGCATAAAATCTATAATAAAATAAACATGGCAGCAGACAAAATCAGCTACATTTACTGCCGCTTCACAAAAAAAGAAAACTGAAAATATTATTTTTCATAACTAAGGAATTATTCTATTATTCATGTATGCTGAGAAGTGAGGCTAAATTAATACAGTTCCTTACTTTGCATGTTTGATAATCCATAGTTTGTGTAAGGTAGCAAGATTTCCTTCCTGAAGCATTTTTCATGTTATTATATATGCTGTTATACAGTCATAAAACCTTAATTCCACACAGAAAAAACACTGCTAGATAACACAGGCAATAAGTAAAATAAGCAAATCAAACCTCTAGTAGCTGCAAGGCAGTATATTCCACAAATTAGTCATGAGAGATCAATAAAAATATAAATTCCTTTAATAGATGCACCAGGTAAGCACTTACCTGGTGCATCTATTAAATGAATTTAAATTTTTTATTGATCTTTCTCGACAAATTTGTGAAATATACTGTCTTGCAGCTGCTAGAGGTTTGATTTGCTTATGCTGTTATACAGTGTTAAAGTTCTAAACCTCTCTACCTTATTAGATAAATAAAAATTTCCATTCTTCAGTTATAGTGCAGCAATACCCACTTAAACATACCTCTTGGAAT